>NW_020455508.1:257901-356573 GCF_003342845.1 Nothoprocta perdicaria
GAGAGATTTGGAGTTCTGCTTGACAACAAGCGACCCGTGAGGCGGCAGTGTGCCCTCGTGGCCAAGAAGGCCAATGGGATCCGGGCCTGCGTCGGGAGGAGTGTTGCCAGCAGGTCAAGGGAGGGGATCCTGCCTCTCTTCCTCAAGGGAGGGGAGAGGGTAAAGGGGATGGGGCCAAGCTCTTCTTGGTGGTGGCCTGCGATAAGGCAAGGGGGGTTGGGTAATGACTGAAATGCAGAAAGTTTCATCTCCATATGAGGAAGAGGTCGCACACCAGCAAACAGCCACAAGGCGCCTCCTGCTCTTTCTCCCGGCAGATGTGGATCCATCTTCCTCGTGAAGCACCAGGTRCCGCTGCGCGGGCTGTGGGTGCTGAGCRGGAAGGAGCAGGCGGCGGCCGGGAGGGAAGATGAGGAGGCGGTTGGGGGCCTTCAGGTGCCCCAACAGCGTGGTCCTCTTCTGGCCCTTGGGCCCCTGCGTGCTTACTTTTGGGTGAGTGTTGGGGACACGTTGAGGTCTGGCAAATGGGGTTCTGTGTGTGCAGGAAGAGTAAAATAATACAGTTATTTTTTGAAGAAATGTAAAATCTCAAGAATTCTGTGCAGATTTAAAAACACATTTGCACTCGTAGAACACTGATTTATTTCTTCCCTAATATAGGAGTAACAATTATCTGAAAGGTTAGGTGAACTGTTACAAGTGATAGATGCTGTAATGCATTAAAATATAATTTTTTATAAACAAATCACTAAGAAGCCATGAATTGCATTTCTACCACATATTCAGAAGTCTTCACACATAGTGTTTTCACTTTATAGATAGTGTTTTAACTAACTGTTTCTTCAGTGCTTCAGTAATTCTTTCAGACCTTAAGCAGAGACTCATTTGATAAAGGAGAAGGCATTTAGAAGACAAAAGTGAGAAACGTAAAGTATGATTTTCTGGTCTCATAAAGTAAGTAAAAAAATATTCACTATTTTAAATTCCTTGTTGCATACAAATAGAGTATGAATAAAAACATTTTCTGAGTAACTACTATTCCTAAGCCGTTCATATGAATTCGGTGACGATAATTTTACCGAAACTGAAATCTCTTTTTGGTGATAATGTGATAGTACTGCAGATAGAAGTCTAGGCAAGAGCTGTTGAAGTAATATGCTTTGACCAAAAGTGATGTTAATAAACAAAATCTAAACTAAACTAAATATTAACATTTTGTAAGTTAGATTAAAAACTACTGATAATTTTCAAAATGTAATAACAATTTGGATATAATGATCATCAGGCACAATTCCAGTAGGACAAACTACCAGCAAATCAATCGGTTTTCTTTTTGACTCTTTTCTACAAGAAATCAATTCTTGGCCCCAAACAACTTCACATTTTCTCTTATTGATCTAGAAGAAAATATTAAATTATCCTGATAAAGTTCTTCAATGACCAGAAGATGCAGCAAATGGAAAAAAAAAATAAAAGAAGGCAGATTGCTGGTAGAGTGACCCTCATTTAGTTAACAGGGTACAATCCTTAATCATGACTACACATAAAATTGTGTTGCTAAAGGAAGAATGTAAGCAAACATTTATGGAAATATATCTCTGCCCTTGGAAGAACTGACTTAAGAACATCTCTGTGATCATTCTAGGTGACCAAAAAGACATGTAGTGTTTTCACTCAGTAGACACAAAAATTAATATACCTCGCAATACTGTTTGTAAAAGAGGGAAATGTAATATGGAAAAATAAGAATAGAGAATAATAGAAATAAGAATTACTATAGAATTAAGAATAATTATAACACAGCTGTGGCAAACTAATTCTACTGCTTCTACCTCCTGCATCCACACATGAAAAATAGTGGAACATGGAAACAGGTAGGGATCAGTGCTCCACAGTCTTCAAGATTAAATTTAGCGGATGCCTCTTAGAAGCTCTTAAGTTCTATCTTAAGGCCAGTTGGGTTTGTTGTTCTGCTTACAGTTCGTATGCTGTTCTAAAATCTTGGTTCTCTGATCTACAAGCCAAGAAATAACACTCTTTAAAATTGTAGAGATACTAGGGATTGTTTAGACTTGATCTTTTCAGCTTAATCAAGAGATGATATGATTGCAGTGCTTAAGTATCTTTCTGAGAAACATTTTTGAAAACAACATCATTAGTTTAGTGGATGAAAGCATTAAAAGAGTCGAAGGCTGAAAGCTAAGGCTGGATAATGTCAAACATAAGCTGACATATTCACTAGTCAAAGTAAGCAATAGTCAAAATAGGTAAAATGACAGTAGCTGATTTCACTGCCCTAGCGCTCCTTCACATGCTGCCAAATACAAACTTATCTCAATCCATGAGTTTTTGATGCTAACTTTTAGTCAGTTCTTTGACTTCCCAGTGGATCTGGCCCTTAGTTTTGTAGAAGACAGGCAACACTTGAGTTTTTCCCTATGGAATAAACCTGTCAGAATGATGTGGAACACAATGAATTTACTAACAAGTAATATATCTTCTGTGAAGGGA
The DNA here is from genome assembly GCF_003342845.1 of Nothoprocta perdicaria. NCBI lineage: Eukaryota > Metazoa > Chordata > Aves > Tinamiformes > Tinamidae > Nothoprocta > Nothoprocta perdicaria. Next base: position 260,413 of record NW_020455508.1, read on the forward strand.
GATAGCATTGTTGGAATCAGTGTCATCAGATATATGCTAAAATGAACAGTATGTATAGTGTCTTTTTTTTTTTTTTTTTTTATTAACTCTGCCAAGATGTGGACATATGTAAGACAGATGACTAGATTTGAAAAATCCACTTACAAATACATATGAAATATGTAAAAAGATCATGGGTCTTGGTTTTGATTCATCTAAAGGAAAATCTTAGACATCTCATATCATGAGTAGACAACAAGGAGAGCAGAAATGTTCTACCATCTCAAATAACACCATTTCAAAGCAAATGTGTTGCAAAAAAAAATAAAAATCTGATCAAAAATTCAGATGGTAAATATACCTGTATTAAAAGTAAAAATTGTTCCTTCTAGGAATGTAGGCAATTCTGTACCTCTCAGAAGACGTTGGTATATTATCCCTTGAATGATTATATTGTCCAAGGACAAGAAAAACAGTGTACATAAGAATTCTAGCAGATGTCAGGTTCAAAAACCAAAACCCAAAATCATCTGAACCTATCCCAGCTCTTAACATAATGAGCAAGACAGTCCATTTTTAGAGTTGGAAGACTTAGTTAGCTGGAACGCTACAGGCCTTACTGTTTTTTTTTTCTCTCTCTCTTTTTATGGACACACATGTTTTAGGCTTTTCGTAGCTGCCTTCAGACAATTCAGAGGGGAATTTTGGATTTGTCTATGATTACAATTTGTCACTATTCAGTTACAGACAGTTACAGGCATCCTGATAAAACAAGCTAAATCTTCTGTTTTTCAAAATACACATAACTTGAAACACTTATTTTTCAAGCCACCTTGGAAACCTAAATCGCACTCAACATTTTTTCAGAAGGTAATTTCCTTTAGTTTCATAGGAGTTATCTGCATGAATTGCAGCAGAATGGGCCTTTTGATATTAAAAAAGTCTTGCAAAGTAGGTAAGACTGAGTAAGCTATGGCAAGTTATTACAATTCCGTGTCAATTCAATGTAGCCTTGTCAAAAGTCCTGTAACATTATACGTATCATGGAAATGACTGCATTGTTTCATAGACTGACAAATAGAGGGATTTTTGCTTCCCCAAAACAACCTGAATAGTTCAGGAAAAATATCTGAAAACCATTGACACTAGTAAAGTGAAAGACATTCAAAAACATCTCACCTATAAATTCAATTTTATTTTAACATTATGTGCTATAATCTCTATGGTTTTTTTTTCATTATCAAAGAGCAAAAGATAAATTTGGTAACAACTTTTCCTGTAGATTAATGGAGATAAGAAACAAGAACGGACAAACAAAATACACAGAAAAAAATTGTTTCCTCTTACATGCTGGTTCACGTAAAAGCAGGCTTCAAATAGTGCAGTTACAGTTACATAGATACTTCCTACTGAAAGCAAAAATAAATTAAAATTGCAAATTATATTAAAGTTTGATAAGAGAGTTTCCATGACAGCTCTTGAAAGATATTGCTCAGAAGCACACTCAGTTTTGCTTTGGTGTTTGAAAAGACAGTGATAAAATTTTTTTATCACAAATTTTTTATAAAAAAGCTTACTAAAATATATTGATGTAACTTTCTTCCAGGTTCAAGGCTTATATAAAAGGTTACATTTTTTTCACAATGACTGCATTGGAGTGGCTGAAGTAGGTAATTAAAGTATAAAAGAAACAGTATGATCTCAGAAAGATAATACAACACAAAACCTTTTCAATCTATCCACTATCAGCTATATGCAGAAGTCAAAGAATAATGTGTTTAGCAATATGGCATGTGTGAAATGAAATGGTGAAGTGAATTAGATAAATAAGAGAAAAATGGAACAAAACAATGAATAGTTCAGATTTCATTCACAGACCTGTAACTATTACTTTAAATAATTTCTTAGAATGACTTACAGTCTTAGCAAAATGCTATGACTATAGCAAATTCCTTCCTGACTTCTATCATGGCACTGGAAATACGGGAAATATGTGCCCTGGAAGAACTTACTTATGCATACAATTTGTGCATTCCAAAGTCCAGAAAGATGTTTTGAAAGACTAGAAACAGAATTAAAACATTTTTAAAATAAAAACTTCATTTTTACTTCTTCAACTCCAAGAAGCATTTGCTTATCTTGTAAAGAGATTAAAGTGATCCTTCAGAAAATCTCTGGCCTAAGAGATCAGAAACCAAAGGTCATAGACTGAGCCTCACGTTAGGACATTTTTGGCCTGGTCTGGGTGTCTCATGTAACAATGAGATCCAGAAGGAACTTCACCAGTGCCAATGGATTGATGTTCTTGGAAAACTGATTTGAAACGAGAATACAGACCATTAATTCTTTGGCATATTTCCATATACATTTTTTTACCCTCGCACTGCATGAATGATTTTATTCTAGGCTATTGCTCAATGTTTGTTGTAGGTGGAGATATCCTCCCTCAGCCTTACAATAAATGCAAGATGCTCAAGAAATCAACACTGTAAGATCTATTCTCTACTGGCATAAAGAGTAGATGACCTGGTAGACTGAGCTAAATCAATCCTGGAAGATCTAGGCACCCCAGATATCCATTTAATGATGGATTTAATAAACTAAAGCTAAAACAAAGAATATCTGGCTTTCAATAGCTTAAAGCAAGGAGTTCTCTAAGTACAGTATCAAGACTTAATTGGAATTCTCTTCCTTCCCCTTTGCCAAATCTTGTCTTCAAGGGAAACCACATTGCTTCCTTCATGTACTGTTCCTTTTATTGTTCCAGCTCTTTATCCTAGATCATTTTGTAGGAAGAGCCTTAGCAGGTCTCTTCCACTTAATGGTTAAAGACAGACTGAATAGCTGATTATGCCCTGTGAAGGTTCCCACGAGGGGCTCCACAACAAAAGACTGTGACACATCAGGCAGAACATGGTGGTGTTTATGTGAGGAAGAACTTCTTTACTGTGAAGGTGACAGAGCCCTGGCACAGGCTGCCCAGGGAGGTTGTGGAGTCTCCTTCTCTGGAGACCTTCCAAACCCACCTGGATGCTTCCCTGTGCCCCTTGCTCTGGGTGTCCTTACTTGAGCAGCCGGGTTGGACTAGATGATCTCTAGAGGTCCCTTCCAAGCTCAAACATTCTGCAATACTGTGATTCTGTGACACAAAGAAGAGAAAACATTCCATTCAGCTGAACTTAATGGGACCCTACCAACTTTCTGTTTGGACAAAAAATTCTCTCAAACCAGCACTTTATAGCTTCCAGTACAGCACTGTTACTCAGTTTTGGCAGGTGACTTATTTACACAATTATATTATTCAACACACTCAGCATACTACAAATTACTGCTCCAATTCAGTGCTCTTATAGTCTATAAAGCTGGAAGGCACAGCTAGGTTTGGTCTTGTCTATCAAGTTAAAATTTTGATATATCAGTAGAATGCACAATCGATTGTGCTCAGCCAGCAGAAAGACTTTTAAAAAAACCTAGCTGTTCAAGGGACTCAAACTAAAAAGACAAAATGGAGAGATCGTATTTCTACAATCAGCTTTCGAACTTATAAACTAAATTTAGGGGAGATATAGTTACACTTTCTTCCCCTTCGTGCTAGTAGAGGAAAATGCTTTGCAAACAAAGGCAATTCATTTGGAAAAAAAAAATAATTACATGCAAAAAAAGTAATTTCTGCTCCTCTCTCCCTTCTTCACTTAAGATGGTAGTCACAGACATTGGGCATTCTGCACAACTGGGGAAAACTGGGGAAAAAATATCACTCTCCAAGGCAGGGCATGGAATGGCAGCAACCAACAGCTGGGAACATATAGCTACATTAGCTGCCATTGACAAAACTTTCTGTCATGTAGTAATCAGCTGCTCTTGCGGAGGTATTTGAGGCTCTCAAGTCCAAATAACAGTTTTCTTCTAGGTTTGTCTATATTGTCTTTTTGCTTTCATTTTTACACCATATAAATTCATTGGTTATTTGTGAAATTACTTTCAGCTTGCACTGAGAGTCCTCGGAGTATATATTATTATTAATATTTTTATTAAAATCTTAGTTTGGCTCAAGTGTGTGTTTTTGAAGTAAATCTGTTCATCCCCATGTATCATGCTTTGATTCACTTCAAAGAGCTGCTGAAGTTAAACTGTCCTGCATAAATGCATCTCCAGGGCACTAGACATTGGGTCCATGGTACCAACTGCTTCTCTCTATACATCCTCCTCTCCTATTGCACTGCACGACTTTCTAAATACAGCCCTACCCACAGTTGCACATATGCATAAAGACCTACTGTATTTTCTGCTTACCAAACTAATCCATTTCTCCTCTTTAAAATCTTTGGACACTATCTACATCCTTTTCTAATAAAACAATATGATGAAGAGTTCAGCTGCTTGATACATGCATCAGACAGTAAACAACTTGGGTATATGGTGTGAGGCAGCAACAGACCTTTTGCCTATCTCATGGTAGCATATTTTGCAGTGAGAAAAGTGCATCTGCAGATAGAGTCTTCCAAGAAAGATTCTGCCTTTGGTGAGTAGCTATTACTAGAAGCATGTTTGAGAAGGTCCTCAGAATGCAGAGCATTAGGACTCCGTTTACAAGTAATTTTATAAATCCTGCCTAACACGAGGTTGAGGTTCTTCCTGTGAGGTTGTCTTTCTGAACTATGTAAGCAAAATCTCAGAGCTCGGACAAAATTGTAGCAGCAATATTTTTCATGGCCAATTTCATAGCCCTGATCTTGTGGCAAGACCCTGAGTGTACCCATTATGCCTTAACAGCCCTGACCAGCCACACTGGGGCCTCCATCCACATTCTCTGCTCATAGGTCTAGGAGCCTCATCTCAGTTCAGGTCCAGGCCTTTCATCCCTTCCTGAGCTATTTTGTAGTTTTGCCTGTGCCCAGCCACAGAACCCTCTGATCAAGACTCTGTCCTGTGGACTGACTTCCAGGCCTGATCTTTGTCCAGCCTCCTCACTAGGCACTTGCCTGGCCATCACAGGACTGTGTCTGAATCCTGGTCACTATCATCAAACTCCATCTACTCTGATCTTCCTGCAGCCTATCTACAGCACTCTTCTGCTGAAATGCTCACCTGTTTCTTTTAAGACCTTACTCAATCTCGCAAGCATGGCTTGCTGTGACCTTTTATAACTAGCTTCCACTTTGTTCCCAGCTTGATTAATTTTGTCAGCACATAGTTCTTTCACTTGGCCTTGTCCTCTATTTACCTTTGTCTCTCCCTGCAGCTCTCAGCATCCTGCTTTCTATTTATTCTGCTTCAAAAGCAGCAAGGCTTTACTTTCTGTGTTCCAAGCATTCTTCTTTCCACTTTCAAATACAGCCTTCTTTTCTCCTTTATTTTGCAAACCATTACTCTAATAGGTTTTGTCAACAGTTCTTCTGACTCTCTTTTTCTCCCAAGAGTTACTCTGTAAAATTCCTTAGCAGAGAAAGTTCAAGAATGTCTGTGATTACTAAAATGAGAAGGATGAAACCTGGTGCTTGAACCCCGATTGTCTATACTGCTTCACTGACTTTCTTAAAATTTAATCTTAAATACTGAAACTACTTTTCTCTAAAGTGGCATCCCTACCTGATTTGGGAATAACTCAGAGATCACACTGAAAAGCAATGAATATGAGATGTCATCATCCACTATCCAGTCCTCCATCATGATACCAATCCTCAGCAAATAAAGGCAACTGATGTTGCACCTCAGGACATGCCATCCACATACATGTGTACTGGGTGATAACATTTTGGTGGACTACAGCACATTATTTAAAATGTTTTGAACATAAAAACCACAAAACATAAAAAGCAATCGTGTCTCAGGATCAAAGCAATGCTGTATAAGAGATCCAGGGCCAAGTATGCTGCTCTGCTCTAGAAGGAACCAGCCTGAAGCAACAAGGACACAAGCCAGTCTACGCTACTGAACTTTAGCAACAGGAATCTCTCCCTGTCCCTCTTTTATTTGACAGTGCTAATCTAGTCCTTTTTTTCACCATAGAATGAAGCAGGCACATATGACTCCGAGATCTTTATAAACATTATCTAATACACCATCCTGGTATCTTCTCCAAGTTCACAGTTTGACATACTCAAGATGCCTCCTGCTTTTACTAAACTTTTGTTATTAATGTTGTCCACTCATGCTCATGTATGCATGCAGAGCATTCAAGTAGAGGAATTTGGGTGCTGTGTATTCCAGCAGCCTAGTTTCCAATTAACCACCGAAAATGTACACTTAGTGCTACAGCTAAAGAAAGCAGGGATTCTTATCCCAGAATCCACAAGACTGTTCTTTATTGCTCCTCTTAGGTCATTTTTCTTACTTTAAGATCCATAGAATATTAAAGGACTGTCCAATCTAATAGATCTAGCTTCGAGATTGTATTCTAGTAGCTTAGTCATTGGCCAAATGGCAAATGGATCTCAAAAGGTTATATACTAGTAATACTCAAAGAAGAGGACTCAGGTAGAATCATATTGCTGGTCACCAGTTGGACAGTATTGGGTTACAGGGTCATAACAACTACATTAGGGCAAGAACAGTCATTTCTATTTTTTTACGAAAATCAGTGACATTCTCTTCAGTCGAAGAGAACATCTGCCAGGCATAGTTTGGAGGGAAAATAATTGCATTTTTTAGATGAACTGATATAGTTGAAAAAATTGACAAGCATTTGGGCACATATAAAAATATATTTTAATATCAGACAACAGAAGCAATGAACTTTAAACAAGTTGTGAAAAACTACTCTGTATTTAATTTTGTTCACCAATCTAAAAAGAAAAAAGGAAAAAAAGTTAAAAAAAAAAAGGGAAAAAAGGGAAAAAGGRAAAAAAAAGGGGGGAAAAAGGGAAAAGAAAAAGAACAGGGGATTAGTACTTGTAAGATAGGGTAGTATGTTAGCCCAGGGGGAGGAGAAAAGTTCAATAGCTCCTGAGCTCCCAAGAGAATACAGAGAGGAAGCAATGAAGCATGAGTGTTGTTTTGTATGAGGAAAATTGCAAAACCATTATAGTCCATGATTTTTAGCACCCAAAAATTCCAAACTTCACTACTTAGGTTTGCTCTTTTTAAGGTATTTTGTAAGTTTTCTTTCTGATCAAAGATGTAACGGTTGTTTTATGAATGCTAATTTCCATTGTAAATAGACCTTCTCTATTGTTATTTATTACTATGACTTGCATGAAGTCTGTGCAAAACTTCCAGCCAGGTGAAAGTTATGAATCTAGTAAGCTGCTGGATAGATGACTGGACGGATGGAGATGAAAGATGAAAGAAAAAGGAAGAGGAAGAGGAAAAGGGAAGAAAAGAAGCCTGACCTAGGGAAGAGATGAGATAGTCAAACCTTTTGTCTATGAATGATCCTGAAGGTCATGGGTACATTAGACAATTGGAACAAGAGACAGCTCAAGGAAAAAGCCAAGGCTGAAAAGCCCAAGAAAAGGAGGGTAGACTGCAGCCTTACAATCTAACAACTAAGGAGGATTCCTCTTGTTAAATAGAACCCAGATAACATGCTTTTTTGCTTTGTCTTTTCACAATTCTTTCAAATATTACAAGTTGGCAGTTGTATTTTAACCTTGCCTAATCATAGTCATGATCTCTACATAAAATGAAAAATACCAGATACTCTGCTCCCTTGGGAGTAATGAATCACAGCTCTTAAGAGTGTTTTTTTACTCAGAAATGAGTTACAGCATTCCCTAATATTAAAGCTACTGCAAAGGTCAGCTTGGGTCTTGGCAATGTTAAAAGCTACACTTAAGGAAAGAAATTCTCAAGAACACCCATTAATCACTAGCTCCAGCAGGAGAGTGTGAAGCAGGCTATGGCAAGGAAAACATCCCACCATTACATGAGGCTAGAGGAAAAAAAAAGAGCAACTTCATTATTTTAGTGAAAATAGACAGTTAGTAGAAGTTTACTGAAAAGTCATCCACTTGAAAGTGTAAGTATGCAGCCCTCACACACTAATAAAAACGCACTGCAAAAAAAAAAAAAAAAAAAAAAAAAGTTGTTTTTTCTCCCCAAGTAGTCTATTAGATTACACTGAAATGTCTGCATTACGGGTACTGTATTGCTCACCATTCACCTATGATGTTTTTGTAAATTATGACTTGATTACTTGCTTTTTTAAATCTAAGATAGGTCAAAGAGTAATTATCCCATCATGTCAGCAGTACAGAAAAATAATAAGCTGGTAGGGACTGATTTTAAGTGGGTAACAAAACAGAACCTTCTGGTAAGCATAATTTGCAGTAGCATCTAGGCCCCAGTTTAAGCCGCCCAAGAACACAGCATCTATTGTAAACAGGCAAGAAGGTCTTTCCTCTCTGTTCTCTGTCCTTGCCATAAACCAGAACTGATACAGTTTCCTTAGGTTTTCCTCCAAATACTGCTTCTAAAGGACCCCTGTGGTCTTGAGGCTAGGAAACAGGCCAAATRCAGAGAATGGACCATAAGGGCTATAAAAGCCCATGAGAGTTGGATGCAATGTTGGACTTTGTTAGTACTCCCACCAGAAGTACCCTGGATATCACATAGTTTGGGAGAACTCAATTGCTAGTCCAATGAATTCAAACCTTATTACTGCTGTTTTTATTACCCGTGACACTGTCAACAAGCAATTTTTTCATTCAAGATGACACTGAATTTGGAAAAAAAAATAAGAGAAGGAGGAATGCATTAGAGTAATCAAAATAACATCCTTATTATGATGAGCTTAATATGCCAGAAGCTCATCTTAATTAATTAGCTTTAACTCAGATTCTAAAAAAAGAATCTGGATTTTAAGTGGGCCCTGAGCTTAACTAATTAGTTAATGTTTGCAAAGTGTGGTGAATATGTAAAGGGAAGTAGAGTTTGTCCTGTAGTAAAGGATCTGCACTTAGACATTAGAGTTAATGTAGGGGAGTGAGGTCTCACAGTTGAAAGGCCATGTGTGGAGCCCAGGCTGGCATCCTGGAGAGAGCAGCCTACTAGGTATAGTCAGCTATACCAAAACTTCTTGGTTCTGAGCTGAGCTGACTTACAGTGAAGGAGAGCAAGTCCATTTTGTTCCTCTGAAATACAATGATAGTTCATGGGTTTGATGCCCCATGAGAATTCATGAAGCAACATTAACTGTGAACGGATTCATTTTAGATCAACCGCAATCAAATACAGTCTTCAGGAGTGAGCTGGGGGTAATAGCAGGGAGGAACCAGAGATGTCTGTGGCTTTCACAATGCTGAGTGAATGAATTCAGCTACATTATGTCTGCTTTGTTGGCACAGCAAACTCACTTTAGATGTAAACAATGATGCAAAATATGATCTCATCATMTCTCAATGATGAGGTCAGATGAGATGGGGAATATAAAAGTTTAAGGGGCATCTCTCAGTGCCAGTTTAAAAAAAAAAAAAAAAAAAAGGAGAAGGCACAGGTGGGTTGTAACACTGGAATGGGAAATGCAGGGAGCAAGTAATGATACATTCAGAGAAATTGTATTCTCTCTGAAAACTCTTCAGAAATAGGCAAGGAAGGGAAACTCACAGGATACTTTGTTGTTATGAAGCAATCTTTGAGTACTCATGACAGATGGCAGAACAATTCTCTTGATGTTGCCTTATAAAATACATTATCAAAAAGTATGTGTGTTCATGTGCCATTAAATTGGCTTTTTCTCATATCTGAAAATAAGAGGATAGATATTTAAATGTCACTGAGGCCTTTTCTCAGGCTAAAGGTACAAAACCAAAGATATCCTATGCAGACAGTCATTATTTGGTGACTTACAGACATTCCACTTTTTGACTGTAGCTGCTGATCAATCCTCCTCCCCTAGACTCCCCCCTCCCTTCTGCTATGCTATGCCAATACTTCCTGCTTTTTCTAATTTGTTCATTCACAAATCTGCAATGTCTCTCAGTCTTCATTAATGTATTTCTGACTTTTCTTAAGCCACATTTGATTATCTACTTGAGCAAAAGCCAAATTTTTTAGTTCTGGTTCTGAATGTATTTTTCTTGATAGAGACCTATGTAAGTATTTTTAAAATCAGTGCCCTCTACTTACCAAAAACAAGTATTAACTTAACATTTATCTATAATTGCAATATTTTCTCCTAAAATATGTTCTGCCAGATCATTAGTGTCCATCAACAACTAACATACAGCCAACACGTCATCAGTAGCATCCTGTTAGTACCAGCAGCTGTGGCTGATCCTGTAATTCCATTTCCTATCAATTTCTTACTGATTATTTAGAGAGGCTATTATATCAGCACAGAAAATGCTATGCAAAATTCCTGAGTCTTCATATATACAACACTGCAATGGTGTTGTGACTAGATGAACCATTAATTMCTTTAATGCACTTTCATACTCAGAGTCATATATCGCATTTGCAGCAACTGATCGCTGAATTTACATTTTTTTGTATGAAAGCAAAGGGATTTCTACACTCAGTCTTCTTCTTTATATATAGTCATCTTCTACAACATAATTCAAAGAGTGGATTTACAATTAAATTCTTAACCCTTTAGCACTGCTCAACTGCTTTTTTCTACTGTTCTAAATGATTTCTAAAAATCATTTTGCATACGCTGTTAAAGGCAATACTCAAATACAGGCCATCCTTCCACTGCACCTTTATATTAATATTTTTCAAATGGTCTGTGACATCAGTTAAAAATGTCACCGTTCAGAAGTCTGCACTCTGCTGGTAACATGCCCGTCTCTTGTAAGAGCTGTCAAAAATAGTAGCTTCATTTGTTTGAACGTTTGTTTCATTTTACAAATGCAAGAATTTAAACAACAATTTAAACATTACACCCATAGCCTTTCAAGTAGCCTTTCATGTCTCCCTTCCCTGATATCCACTGCCCTACCTTAGCCTTTAGCCATGTGCTTCACTACAAACAACTATTCTACAAGCCAATGTAAAACAATACAGCTCGATAATGATACAGTAAGCTACAGTTCTAAAATCTGTCAGGGTGCTTTACTACTATAGATATGTGCCTCATATCTTTACTTTMATTGGTCTGTGCCCTGTCAGTACTCACATATCTTAGTTTACACAAATAAAAATTACTTTGCTTTATTAGCTTTGAGCTGATTAGATATCATATGCTTTCATGGGTAAAAAAATAATCCAAGGAGCTCTTCGGTCACATCAAAACGTTCATTTTCTGGGTAAGGAAGACAGACAATTTAAAAACGTAACTAATGCCAGTAGATTCATCTGTAACCAAAGTGCTTGCATTTAAGCCCTTTAATTTAATCAGACAGTTTTTGTTAAGCCACCTTTACTCTTCATAACTGTATTTTGTGACAGAAATCTGTAGTTACATTTAGGTTGGCCTCTGCTGTCCTCCATTTTACTTCTGTTCCCTGGAAGCCTGGTTTAACAGCGTTGGTCCATCTGAAGGAGTTGCTCTTTGTCAGGGAAGGGCAGCAATGTTTTGGCCCTACTGAGCAAGCATCCATCTGTACAAACACTACTACATTCTGCTATTTACAGATCAGCAGAAGGTGTTTGGCCAGAAATATAGACAACATGGATGTGCTCAGCAACTGACAAAAAAAAATGCAGATTTTTTTTTTATATTTACTTCTTTTTTATAAGTATAGTTCTGAGGAAAGACCATTCCCGACTGACACCTATTGTTCATAGGTATATGACTAAATATCAAAAGATTTGTGCTATTTTTCTTGCTATTTCTCTGTCTGCTGAAAGCCATCATTGTAATGCTGTCACCCTAACTCAAATGAAAGCTGCAAGCACGAAGGCTCCAAAATCCTCTATGTCACTATCGGTCTGTAATCTGTTGGATGCCTGAGAGTAGAGGGTTGATAGAGGACCACTGTGTCATCAGATCGCTTCTACCAGCACACAATTGACATAAATTGTTGCACTGTTTTCATGTGTACAACAATTAAACTTTACAAGGATTTTGGTGGATGGTTGCCATGTAATACACATGTAGCAGGACACTTTTTGACATAGAACAGGTCCTCCAAATCCCTTGACTTATACATCACCTCATCTTGTCTTCCATGCAAACCCTTTATCCTCACTGCATTAGTAACTTGAGATAAATAAAAGGATTCAAACAAACCCATCTCTGTCTCTAAGATTAGAATAGAGGTTGATTAGACCAAGCTCACAGCCTATAAGGTGTGCAGACACTTTTTATACACTCCAGGCACACCTGGGGTCAGCCTCATTGCTCTTTTTCTTTCCTTCTAATCTTCATCCTTTCCTACTAGAATAAGTTTCTTAATTCCTCTCCCATTTAATGCCAGTATTTCTACTGGTTTTTGCCACAAGATGCTGTACCCACACTTACACTCTCATTCCTCAGTTCACAATGGAAATATTTGCATGCATCCTTTATTTACTTTTCTACAAAACACAGATTTTTCCCTATCTTTCCTCTAGTGCATCATCCCTTTGCTGTAATGAGGCCCACCGTAACAGCTAGAAGACACAAAGAAACTTGCTTACACTGAACAAACATACTACAGATGAATGATAGGTTCTTTCCTATGGTTATCTCCTTTTCCACAATTATAGGTATTGTTTGGAAATAGAATTTTACAAAAGAGGGAATAAAAATGTTGATTTTTTAAAACTGGCAATGTCTCTTTAAGCAATTCTAGGTTTTTGTTATAGAGAAAAATCAGATAAAAGGCTGCTGGTGTGAGGTATGCTGTCAGGGGACATGACAGTGATAGGTTTCAGAGACAGAGCTCAAATAAAGAGTTTAGATGAAGCAGAGCAGATTTTCTTTGTTTCTGCCTGATTTGATTCAGCAGGGGTTATAAATATGTCTCTTGGTATCTGCATCCAGAGAAAAAAAGAGCTTAGCAATCTTTTCTCTCACAAAATAAAACTGAGCTGAGCCTGTATTTTTAAACAGATTAGGAAGTTTTGATAACTGCTTACTTCTGATCTGAAGCATGCTTATCAACCCTACATATAGACCAATTTCATCATATTTTAGCTTGATGTGATAAGCACAAAATACTGTTTAGGAAAAAGAGAAGGTTCAAAACAGTTGCAGTTTCTGTTTTAACACAGCTGGACAAGTGGTACCTAGTCTCCCAAAGGTTTTGTCCACAAAACAACCACAGGCATTTTTTAAAGTGTCTCTTCAAGAGAAACTCAAGAATAAAAGAGCAAAAGCACAGGAAGTCAATATGTATGATCAATGCTGCTGGACGCACAGCAAAGACTTGTACAGGCAGGAGGCTGGAGAATTGTGTTTTTTCCCTAGACAGAGGAAAGTGTTATCTGCTGTCTCCCACAATACAAGTTTGGTTTAAGTTGTGAAGAATTCATTCTCACCAGCAGTCGGGTTGAGGGGAAGGTTTTAATCAGTTTTCTAGATGATGTCTGGACAAGAGTAATAAAGATGCACGTTTCAGTCCTGATGATTCTTCTTTCCTCGTGAGTAGATGTAAATAGCTATGATCTATACATAATATCATCTTTCAATCCTTTTCCATGCTCCTGATCTCAGTAAGAGACATAGTTTTAAATTCTGGCCCAACCTGGAAAGCAATAGTAAAAAAATCTACTGAAAATAACTCTTCAGCCTGAGGGATTTAGCAAAATTAGCTATTGTTGTTTACTACCAGCATTACTAAGTAACTATTTAAGAAAATCTATGTAGGTAATAAAAATAAAATGCTGGCAGACTTGTCAGATATTACGAAGAGCAAAAAGATGTTCACAGACCATCCATAAGCTGAAATTTGTTCACATGCTTTTAACTTGTGGAAACATAAATGAGTAACATTGTGAAAAACAGAAAAAAATCTTGAGTTATCTTTATTTATATCTAGTTGTGGTGAGGGTTACCTTTATGAATTCCCTATCCTCTCTATCCTTGTTTTTCAATTTTTGCCTCATTTTGTCCTCTTCATTTTGAAAATTTGAGAAGCTTCCTGAGCTAAAGCTATGCCAGATTTTTGCAAAAGACCATTTTAACTTCTCAGCAGGAAACTAACAACTGCTGACTACCTATACCTTGTTTTTGTTTTTGGTAAATTTAACRCTCTTAAAAACTATCAGAGTAGAGCCCTGGAGGTTTAAGCTCTCTGTTTATCTATGGAAGATGGAAGACAGGTCCTGTGCCTGAGGGTTCTGTGCAGAACTCTGGTTTACACTCTTTGGTCCTCTGCTGAGGCTGCCAAAAAAGCTTGCTAATGATTGCTACATGGTGAGAGGATCACTTTTCCACTAGAAGGTGGAAACAGGCAAGTAAAGAACATTTCATATAGTCCATCACGGCCTCTAGACGACTATGCTGGTAGCAAATTGAATATTCTTCTATCAACTCTGCCTCCTAGAGCAGTAAATAATTAAAAAAAAAAAAAGTATTTTCTTCCTGTTCCTACATACATGGCTATTTAATATAGCCAGTATGACTCTATAAGCTAACACTTACCTTTAAAAGAAATTAAGAAATCAAAAGATTCATTTTAAGTTTAATGCAACAAAAGAGCCAGTGAAAAAAACAGGACAGTTCAGTATTTCAAAAGGTGGCTGGCTGGCAGCAAGAATGTCCTTGTGAAGGCACAAAGCAAGGACAAAAATTCCCCTTACCACTTCTTTCACATATAGAAGTAACTCACGGATGAAAACAGAAACTGAGACTTACTGCAAACTGAGACTGAGACTTCCTCGGAACTCTCTCAGCTTGCTGCCTAAACTCACCTAAACAATCCTGGAGCTGCACATTACAATTCTGGAGTGGGATCAATCCTACCRGGAAACCACTTTTTGGGGCTTCTTTCAGCCTTCCTGTGGACAACTAAAGCTTGTGAACTTTCTTGGAGAAATCTCTTCAGAACTTGGGGAGCTTGGATGACTGACAGTAACAGTCAATGTTCTCTGCAATAATTCACACTGGCTTCACCCATTGGTTTGGAGAGAGAAACTGCCAAAAACTAAACTTTGACTTGAACCTGCTCTCTCAGCCCTGCTGAAGACAGACACGGGAAGGAAGTGGTGATCCTTTTCTCTCAAGGGTCCTCCTGCAGATGAATAAGATGGCAGAAGCAGATACACAGGGGAGGAAATATGGTCTTCTTGATATTAACCAACTGCCTTATGTTTAGTGGGTGGGGCCTGAATAAGGAAGACCTATAACTACATCTGCTGATGTATTTTTTACTTCATTGCTTGTGCATTATACACCTTTTCTTGTACTGCTATTGCATCACTCAGCTCTCATGTAAGGTAAAATGAGGTTTCTTTACCAGAATCCTTCCTCTGGAAGGTAGGGGAACATAATATTCACAGAAATGTGTTTCAATATTGGAGAAAAAGCAAATTTAACATGAAATTAGTATAGCAGTAACACACATTGTGCCAGCTGCACAGCTTCATTTGCTAAGAGGCTTGATTCAGCCAGCTACAAGTAATATTCCTAACCATTTTGGATTGGTTTATCGGAGAGACAGTGTTAGAAATACTAATCATCCTCATAGTACAGTTTGACATTAATTTAGTTCATAAATCCAGGCCTTAGATAAAGAGAAATGTTTCACTACTGCTAATAAATTAAAGTGACTAAAATGAACTAAAAAATTTTATGCCATAAAAGGCATCAAAATCTAAAGGCAATGACAAATTATTAATATAATTCCTAAGCTGAAACAAAGTGTATTCTCATACAACGTAATAGAATAAAAGATCTAGCAACGCTTGCCCAGTTACAGAGCAGATGTGAGAGATCATTTCCCAAGGAACCTATTTTTTTCTTCTAGAAATTCACATTCTGTCATTCTGCTTAGGGAGAAAATCTGAATGCAAATAGCTGCAGAAACCAGAATACATTAGCATATATATACTCAACAATAGGAATTGTATCAGTTTCCCACAACATCTGCAGCAGTTACACACTTTTGGGTACTTTCTGAAGTGTGATTTCATGAAACTTTTCTGTAGTCGATTTAAATACTAAATGTCCACTTCATACAGCAATATGCATTTCATATGCTTAGCTGCAAGTTTTCTTCGTGCCATTTTTATATCTCAGTTTTTGCTTTTAATTTGTTCTCTTTTGTCTCTGCGGGTTAGCTGTAACCCAACTTATTTCCTTCTCTTTTACACCTCTCCCCCTTCATGTGTTCTGTTTTCATGATACATGCCAGTGTCAGCAGCTTAGCAGTAGCTGCCATCATGACATATGAAAAGAGGCCAAGGGATTTGCAGCTCTCTTTGCATCAGCYTGAAGAGGAGGAAGCTAAGGGAAAACCAATGGCAGCCTTTCAACACCTAGTGGATGGCGACAGAGAACACGGAGCCAGGACCCTCCTGCAGCTGCACAGAGAAGGGGCAATACTCACAAATGGAAATTGCAACATGAAGGAAACAAGATCTTCACAAGAAATGGTGTCAAACACTAGATTTGTTGCCCAGAAAGATTGTGGAGTCCTGAAGGATCCAAAATGCACATATACATAGCCCAGTGTGAGCTGCTCTCACAGAGCAGTTAGCCCTGGTYTAAGTAGGAGGTTGTATCAGATGACCAAAAGTCCCTTCCACGAAAGCCCCTATACAGTATTCAGAAAAACTTCATAGGACCTTAATGTCATACTAAGCATGGGTGAAATGGCTGCATTATTGAAAAACAAGGTCAAAAAATACTACAAATGCATACAGCTATGCAATCACAAACTCTGTCATTTCAGCATGAAAAATTCATTGAATTTACTTTGGAAACTGGGTCAGAGATGAAGTACTTCATGAAGGTGCCCCAATTTATCTTTACTACATCAAAACAAGAGGGTCACTGTCTAAAAATAGTCTGGGGAAAAATGATTTGGGGGAAAACAATCGGATGTTTCAGAAACATCAAAGCTTGATGTTTCAGAAAACAAAAAGGTTGCCTTATAGGTGCTTATGCACGAGAACACTTCAGCCTATGATTTTGGCAATGTTAAGCTTCAAATGCTCTCTTTTAAAGATGTCAAGGCTAACAAGATGATCTGAAAGCCATGAAACATGAAAACTTCATCAGCCATTAAGAAAGGCAGAGAACTTGAAATTCAAAATTTTGAATTTGCTGGAATGCAATCACTATTTTCTAAAATTATGCAGGGCATTTCCAACAGTACTGTACTCTTTGACAATTTTCATCACACTTACATACCCTTATATTCATCATAAATTTTAAAAGGAAGCAAACTAGTTCATACATATTCAATAAAAAGAAAATGCACCTATGCCACCTCACTGGGRGAATTTGAAGTGTTGCTTTACTCTGCAGATAAATATGACTCAAAACACACCTCGCCATATGTATACTCCTATTTAAAGTGCATTTAAATCTCACTAATGTGCTCTTAACTTAGGAATGTTTTAGCATTGTTTATACCCTAGGGATCTGCAGTTAAAAGAACAAAAATGAAAAGCTATTAATAATATTAATCACATAATGATCTGAAAATACACAATCTGTTCAACCATGACTTCCCAAAAGAAATTATTCATGAAAAATACTATCAGCGGACTTAAATTTTATTCAGCTTCTTGCCTGTTAAATCATAGCATTTACTACTTAGTTCACTGAAAAACAGTGTAGAAAATCATTATTTATTTTTATCTATCTATCTATCTATCTGTCTGTCTGTCTATCTATCTCCTACATATATAGGAGTCCTGACCCAGAGATATTTAGGATCATCTCTGCTGTACACAGTTGCTGTGAGAAGCATTATTTAAAGTAGAATGAGCACTATCATATAAAAAACTTCTTTCACATAGAGAAAATTTGTAAATATCCTATTTCATGACTAAGCAAAGTTTTCCTTTGACAGTCTATTACATTATTCTTCCTCCCAATAAAATCTATAGTCAAATTCCCACTGAATTCAATGCAGAAGATCCAGGTTTTACCATTTTATGAAATAAAATCAACCTGTGTCTTACGGTCCATTCTCTCTGGATTATATATGCCCTGCTTTGAAAACAGGCCTTCACTGATAAAAGTGCATTTCAGATAGAAGCGCAAGACACAGAAACACAGCGCTATATATGGTGCTACTGTTCTGCTTTTGACTGTGTCCCTTTTTAAATCACTTCACTGAACAACTTACATTTTTCTGCCAAGGTCCTTCCATCTACTGCGTCACAGCTCCTATATCTGAGAAGCCTCTTCCACAACATTCATTAGAAYTGTAGTTTTCTTTTAACAGTTTAGGATTGATGAAACAAGTTTATACTTTTCCCTTTCTATCCACCATGTTTGATGCTAAAGAGAAAATCACATTAATTATTTATGCCTTGATCTACTGCACTGCTGACTAAAGAACAGCCAAATGGCTTCAGCTTACACTTCACACYACAGAAAACACAGAAACAGGATTCTTCCTAGTCACTGTGGCTCTCCAGCATGAGCTCTTGATAGCAGTTGCATTAAACATTTTAGCTAACCCTTCTTTTACATCTCATTTCTCCATGGACTACATTCTCTGGAGAATAATAAGAAGAGAGGTGCAGTATGAGTAGCATGAAAAATTGGTTATTTCTATYTAAGTATCTTCTGGAACTTCAGGTCCTTTCTTTCTACCCGATGATATATGACAGCATCAGAAAGGTAGCCACAGAAATGCTCAGGAGAGCTACAAAGAATGAGACTGCCACCCTTAATCCACATGGTCAGAAATGTTTAGATGACATGCACTGGACTCTTTGGATTATCTCTTTGGCAAGTAAAAGCTTACACACCTAAATATTAATGAGATATTCACTAATCCACTTAAATTAAAAACTAAACAGTCCTTCCTTGACTTTTAGCTTTCTGATAATAAGAAACAGAACCACAGTCAACAAGATTATGTAAAACCCAACAGTTATTTCAAGTAGCTCATCTATAAGAGTAAATATGACAGTCAGAAATAGGGTGATTGCTATTCCTACTCCAGTGTGTTCTCCAAATGGCAGGGTATATTTCATTCAAACTAGTATTTACAGAAGAAATACCACATACTGTAGAGAAAAGATTGGAATAAGAGTATAAGCATTTCGGCCAGCTGCTTTACTGTGAGAAGCTTACTACTCCTGCCCCCACTTTAAAAAAATGTCAAAACTCACCACAAATTTGTTAGTATGCCTACATTTGTAGCCATTTGCAAAGTGACAAAGGTAGCACAGCAAGTATTTGTAATTTCTACTTCTAATTTGTATTTAGATAGATTGAAAGCCTTCTAACCTGTATATACTGTATATACAAACCTGTATATATCTAGTGTATAGTGACACAACATCGGGACCCGCAGGTTTGAAATAAAGCATACTTTGAATATCATCTTTGTCAGTCCCCTCATGTAAAACATAGCTTAGCACAAACAATACCGTACATATACATGAAAATTTTAGAACAAATTTCACCTAAAAATAATCTTCAGAAATTTCTCTGGCATAGTTAAGAACAGACTTCGTTAGACATTTAAATTAGTCAATTTAAGAAATAATGGACAGTTAAATTAGCCAAAGAATATCTGTGATAAACCCATATTCTTCTAAAAATAGACTCATATTACATCAGTATAGAGCTCTCATTCAAAACTCTGGTATTTATGCAGTTTTTAGTAACGTTAAATTTCATGACATTTTCATCCATTACATACACATTAAAAGATAGTCATATATCCCAATCAAAATCTATGGAAAATTTTCCCCACGGTGCTCAAAGGAGGCAGGATTTCAATAGCGTACACATGGGGAATGGTCTTAGGCAAATGTACTGCCCATGGACTCAAAAAAAAAACCCAAATATTAGACATTTTAAAAAAGGATCACTGTGAACATAAAAGATGGTCTATAGAAAGCAAATAAAACTAAGTTGAATCGAAATTTCACTTCAAAACATTTGCTATACTCCTGTGAATAGAAAACTCCTGAAAGTCAAATGACATTTTTTYTCACTTAAATATTAACATAAATCTACATGTATTTCTTTTAAAAATTTTATCTTTCATTTACTCCTCTCATACACTTGTTTCATTATGTCAACATATTTATCTTACTATATTAGCAACTGAGTACTCACAGTAATGGAAATACTTGAGCTTGCTAATTCAAAGGAGATACATTTTTATATTCTTCTGAATTCCCATACAGATGCTCACCAATATGAACTCAGGTTATGTGAACTGATGATACATGGACAAATCAATCATCCTACATACATTCAATTAAGTGGTTCAAACGCCATAGCTTTGGTCCTAGTTAAAGCTCACTGGGCTCTTGTGAAGTAACTGTGTAGTAGCCATGTCTCTCAGTAGAGTTGTGAGTTCACTGATAAGAATGTAGCTGAAGGCAAGGCCATGACATTGAAAACAAACAAACAAAATACACACAGTTTATAAAGTGAATGAATAGTCATTTTACTTACCAAACTAGACTATCATCTCATGTTTCATACCTCTATAGAGCTTTAAATTAGAAACATTTCATTTATGCTACTATTCAGATTACGGAAGTACATTTTTGATGCATTAATTCCAGACAATAGTGTTTCTAGGATGAATGCCAAGAACATGGTTTTGCTTGTGCAGTTGCAAGCAGAAAAAAAGTACTGAGATAGAATATCAAATAAGTCTCTTGGTCAATAGATTAGAATGAGGTGGATACTTGTTGGAGACAAAAGTCCAGAGCAGCATGATTTAATCTGAAAATGACAACTGCTTGTCCCTTAACGCTGACCTACCTGTGCCTCCATCAGTCTTAGATATAAGTTCAATTTCTGTATCTATTCATTCCTCCTCTTTTTGTTGGTACTACCCAAAAAGCTTTTATACCCTCAATGGTTTTAGTGATAGCAGCAAAAGAGATTCAATACTCTGAACTCTGGTATAACAGGAATTTCAAAACTGCTTTTCTATAGCCATATAAGCAAAATAAAAAGGATTTTAAAGGCTGCATGCGTATATCTGGAGGTATATTGGCTCATACACACAGTTACACAAAGAGTTCATCAGCACAGACAATGAGGTCCTCAAATGAGGGTAATGAAGGAAAAAGATACGATGAAAATATATCTCATACTATTTGCAAATATAATTTGCATATTAGAAGTTAAAAGTTAAAAAATGAAATCATTAGTTATCTTGAATATGAATCTAAAAGAAGTTTTACTTCTGCTTTTTGAAGCTGTGGCAATTCTTTCTCTTCTGCACTTGCTTCTCTATTCTTAGTGAATATATTACAGTTCTGAGTTCCATAAAATCTTCACAGCAGGCTGACAACATCATCTTCACCTAGCACAGTTCAATTACATAGAGCTCATCACTTTGCTGTGAATAGATACACAGCATACTAAACAGGCGAAGAAAAAGACATTTCCACTCACTGTCTGCTCAGTTGGAAAACATTCTTGCAGTCTAAACTTTACACCAGGGAAGGTCTCCCAGATACATCCGACTAGCCAGTTCAGTCTCAGTGCAGGCTCAGTAGAGACTGCTGCCTTAACAGCATCTGAAAGTGGAGAGTACAGTGCCAGCAGGGATGGAAAAGCAAACAGGTGTTTCCTCTGCAGGACAGAGTGATGTGCAACATTACCAGTATCCTTACTGCCTTCACTCAGGTAGTAGAAGCTGACTTATGGGTTCATTCCCATGGTAAGGAATAAAAAGAGCAAGTCAAGAAATCCAAGACTTCTTGGATTTCTTACTACCACTTAGGTCTGAAAATTATGATGCATCTACTATGTCACTGTTGGCACAGTCAAGCAAGTGTCAAGGTCAGAGAGGTAAAAGCCCCTGGCACTCATCGCTGCAATGGAGGTACGAAGACTGGTATTAAGAGGTTAACATAATGTCAAGGTAATAATAAAAATGAGCATTCCAAGATAGCTTTTATGTATATTTATATGTATAAAGAACAGGTTGTTCCAAATACATGTATACATTTATACATACATACATATATATAAATATATATACATATACATACCTATATATATGTATGTGTGTGTGTATATATATATAAATATATATATATATATATATAAAAGAATTTGTTCTGAGTTTGTTCCATAGACCAGCAAAGCGAGCCTTTCAATCAGGCACTTGGTATACTTAATAAACACAGTGCAACAACAGTTAGCAGTGTTAGTGCAACAACAGCCAGGCAAATCTACGAAGCTTAAAGCCACTGCAGAAGAGATGCTCTTGTGGTCCAGAGCAAAACAGAAAAATAAACTGACGAGGGCTTTGGAAGAGACAAAGCAAGTAGGTAAAATGGGAGGAGGTGGTACTACTGGTAGAAGGTACTGGAAAAATTCTATAAAAAGAATAATCAAATGTATTTAATTTGACTGAAGACCAATATATATTTCATTTCTATTATATACTTTATTGATCCAGCAGTACTGCTGTTAGCCTGAAAGAGGCAGTGTTTACAGTTTTGCACCTTATCATTTGATAAGACATTTTATTACTGTAAACATTAGGTCATATGGTGACATGTCATGGTGGAGACAATATGATGACAATACATGGGCAGGTGAAAAGCCAGTAAAAGAAATACAAAATGTGGAAATACAGTTGGCATCTTCATCCAACAAACCTGCCTGTTTTACACAATTGTTAGTTCTCATATTGTGTAAAAGAGTTACAGAATTGTCTGTCCTTATGCTCATTTTTGAGACTTTCCAAAGTTATCTGACTGAGAAGATTAACTATGARAAGAACTATGTGTTCTGGCAGATGGTGGAAATTAAAGACCCTCCACAGTAGTTGTGCTGCAGGGAATCATCAGATCTGTTCTCAAAATATTAATGCATTTTCGTTTATATAAAGAGAAACAAAACTGGCCAAAACTATGAAGCTCACAAAACATCAGCTTAATAAATTTTCTCCCTTCTGATGCCTTGCATTTTTCTCTAATCCCTTTGAATGACACTTAGGGCAGTGAATACTTCTGTTCTTATATCTGTATATATTAGTATAACAATAAATAAATTGATAAGAGAATATTAAACAGCAGGCACTATTGCATTGTTTGGAGATACAGAAGAAATGAAGGAATCACCTAACACTATAGTTCATCAGCCCAAGTGTAATGCTACCTTGACATGATTACATCGTGCCATACATATGGATGGGCAGGTATCTGGGCCTTAACGGCAGTTAGATGTATTTGCTCAATTCTAGATCATTTTTTTGATCATCTGTTCACTATCGTATTGTACTGTGAAGCATCTGTGAAATGAGAGTCCAGGTTGCTGGAACTGCACTGCACTCCATCTATATGCATGCRACTCCCAACTTGTTTTAGGTATTCCAAAATAGATTATTCTCATTTGAACACTAGACAATGTTTTTCTTTCTTTTAAGGACACCTCATCTTCGACACTAGCCATTAGCTAACATATTCACTTAGAAACTTTGCCTTAGGAAAACAATTAAAACAAACTTAATAACTTTTCTATCAGGTTAAATTGTCTTTATTAATGTTCTGACTAAGGCCTTGGGGAAAAATTCCAACAACAAAAAGTTGTAATAAGGTCAAAACTACACTCCTAGAAAGTTCTTTAGAGTGGATWCTCAAGTGTTATCAAGAAGGTAGGAAGAAAGACAAGAACAGAAAGTGGGAAAAYAGCACTCAAAAATCTTCAAAGACATCCTAACCTTGAACAGAGTAACTCTGCAGCCCATTATCCAGGCAAAAATGAAAACACATAATGGAACTGAGGTAACATAATCCAGTAACTAATTCATTTTCTCTTCAGTTGAATATTGTTTTTCATTCTTTCTCTGAAAGTGGTATGAGCAAAAAAAGATGTCTTTAAGAAGTTGCCCCAGTTTCTCCAAAAATGGCAAAGAAAATTTCTGCAAGCAGTCTTAATGCTTTTGGAAAACTCTAGAGACTTAAATGCAGAAGTTGTACATAACTGTGTTATTACTGTAATTATTACACAGCATGCCCCAAACTAGTTCTAGAACTTGAAACCACTGGTATCATAAGCAACTAGGTACTGAATCCTGAAGTCAATTGCTTTTCCTTCAGTTAACAGATTATTCTATGACATTTGTAGAAAAATATACTGGAGGATATGATGGGAATCCAAATGTTTTTCATAAGCTGGAAGAATGGTGTGAAAAGCTGAGGRTGAAGTTCAGTAAGAACAAGTGTAGAGTTCAACAAGTATTCAATCCACATGTTCAGAAGAAGGAAAAGAAGATGCTAAAGCAAAAAAAGCATTCTTCAAAAAAGACCATGGTGTCATTCAGAAACTGAAAGTAACAGTCATACAATGCAGAGAAAAAGGACAATTATTCTGTTATTTGTGACTACATTCATATTTATTTTACTCTACCCAACATAAAGGTTACTTGATCAAGGGCCTTTTCAGTGCAAGCAATAATAAGTAAAAGGAGGAAGACATAAAGAAAACACACAGAGACACAAACTTACGTGAGTTTTGGTTGTGTCCTATGTGAGYGTTGCTGAAGACAGTGACTTCTCTGTGACAGAATTTGGAGCTGACTGAACCAGCTCAGCATCATAAATATTAGCTTTAAAGGAGATCCTACTCCATATTCACCCTCTAAAAGCCTTAGAAGATACTAATTATCATCTTGATATCCCAACTYAATCTTGGCAAAAACTTACTTACTTCAGGCCACTTCTATGTAAACACAATATATTGGTGCTTTGAATATATGGACAATATTTGTCCATATTTGTGGACATTCTGAAACTTTTTTTTCAGAATTGAACAACCAAATAAATGACTGCTAAACTAATCAATGATCACTGTGGAGCTGCCATATTGGACTGACTTTAAGACATAAACCTTGCAAAATTAATTATTTTGATGCTTTAGTCAATGACTTTGTGGTTTGACTCAGGATTACCSATAATCTTGCCTAAAATATCTACATATCTATTAAAGTTACTGCGTTTTATTAATTTCAGATTAGTGGTTGTATCCTGCTTGACTGAAGAGTGAGATGATGGCTGTATGTATAAAGGTCATCTCCAACTTAAAAGTAAAACACTAGCCAAAAGTAGTGAGACAACAGCATTTAAACCAACTTTGTCAATTAAAAAATAAAACAGGTTTCATCTACTGTTTGCCCATGGGGGACAACCATGGTGTGCACTGCAGTCACTCAGATCTGTCACCTGTCTGGAGCACGCCAACACTGCCCTGTGGCTGTGTGCCTGCACTGCCTTTCCCTGTGTGTATCAGAGCAGAGGAGAAGGTCATGGGCACCTGGATGGTACTCCAGTTTGTGCTTAGAAGTGGGAATTTAAAGCACATTTGAGTACAGTAGTACAGGCACAAGCACAACTACCAAGCAGCAAATAACATCTTAAAGGAATTTAACAGTCAAGAACGTTGAAAACTCAGTCTCTTATTACACTTAGACAGCTTTACACTTCATCAGGCTTGGCTTCTGTTGTTTTATATTTTTCATTTGCACCAATGRAAAACTGTCTGGAAATCTTCTCCAAACAAACAGCTGTTAAGAAGTCCATTTAGCTTATACCAGACAGCTATTAAGAAGTAATGTGATTGCAGTTTCTAAGAAACTACACAGGGAATAAAACTCCAAACCTCAAATACCCTAAAACTGGACAAAGGCAAAATAATATCCAAAATCTATAGGCAAATAATGGACAGATTCAGGCTACATTTAAGATGCATGTTAAAAACAATGGGGGACTACTGAGCTTTTCATTGCCTCTGAAATTGTTTTAAGTCTAAAAGCTTGGAGCATAAAATCCAACCCTTCCATTTCAGTAGCATTCAGCACTCAATTTGACTTMAGGTGGATGATTACATATCCCGCAAGGCCACTCACATCCATTATGGAACAGGGCTCACACTCACTTCAACTTAATTTTAGAAAACTTGCATTCAAGGCAGCATAAAAGGCAATACAGAAATTGTATGTAAGGTAAGATGGGAAATCCCACTCTCTCGGAAATTGGACCTGGAAGCACATCCTTTGATCAATTATTGTACTGAAGGCTAGAAGGTAGATATTATTTTATACTTGAGTTGCACTGTTTATGGGGTGGTTACTGGGACTCTCCAGCTCTCCGACTGCTTTTCTTCCTATTAACTTGTTTGGTAACAGAGGTTCAGAGACAAGCACTATTTTTAAGGRGTGCTTTGCTCCTTTAAGTTTAGAGGGCTTTGCTACTAGGAATGTTCAAGGACAGTCAGGCCTAACTTAGCACAGGTGGAGCTAACAAATGAGTAATGTATCAACAGGGACAGCAGTGCTGAAAAGTGCAACCTGACTGGTAATTAAATACAAATGCATGTCAGCTTTTTGCTGAGGTTTGTGAGGTAATGGTCAATGTGAGGCAATGTTTTCTCTAATTCATTCCTAAGATCATTGTGTTTTGCAGCACTGAAAAGAGGAAGCATCCTGAGGTTAYCTAATTGAGAAACTAAGCTTCTTACAATGCTTAAAATGCATTTTCTGAACCATGCCAACATCTCTACAGAATTGTCTCCAATACTACATGGCATAAAGAACAAGTAAAGGAAATATAATTCTTTGATTAACAGATGTAATAGAAATCCATTCTGCTTCTGTACTTCATTCTCACTAGTTCTTTGCAGACAACATACATCAAATAGTCTGCACATGAGAAATGAAGCCTGCTTATTCAGATGGTCTCTAAATATCCACAGGCATTAGACAATATGATGAGCATTAGCAGAGACATATCAAAGATAAAACAGACACCTATTTTCTCAGTGTCTATTATATTAAGCAGCAAGCTATTAATTTCCCAAACTGCTTAAATATGTAAAGCAGGCCTGAACTAAGTACAGTGCCACAATTAATTGGGAGGATATTTTTCCAGCATAGATACTTTGGCTGACCTTCATGAGTTAACTGGCAGCGCTGCTGCATATCCAGTGTCAGATACAGAACTGCCTGAACAGTTGACAGAGAGCACAGGATGAGATTTTCAGATGTGGGTGATTAAGATGAGATACAAATCCCTGCACCTATATTTGGGCTTAACCCTTGGACTATACATGCCTGCTCCCAAATACAGGTTTTGGGGCCTGCAGTTAGGCATCAAGACATAAAATTCAGGCTTTTTTTTTTTTTAATATTTTCCTTATGGAATGTATTTTCTTTCATGTAATCAGATCTCTAGCTAACAAAGAAGTTGCAACAACTTGATTTATTGAGTTAACATCAAGGATGTTGGTATTAATGCTCTCTCCAGTAAACGCTGCTAATTCTCATTATAGTGTCAGTATCATCTTAGGAAAGCTCATCTATCTGGCTTTTCAGAGAGACACCAGTGTAATTGCACTTATTCAAAAGATCAATATTTATTTCATGACTTGGGATGAGAAGAGTTTAAAGGCAACCTCTCCAAGCTTAAGACAATCTAAACCATAAATCATAAGTGAATGGCACGCACATCTGCAATTTTCTGTTTTCCCTTATGGCTTTGATTTTTAGTGATAGTCATCCCTACAGTCATGGAAAGGCATCAAGTAAAAAGTGCTGTATTAAGTTTTTGCAACAGCAACCTAGTACATAACTCATTTTCCTCTTTGAAAGTGCACCAAACACATTAAAACACTAACCAATCCTAAGAACAATCTCTCTGCTGTTATTCTCATGCTCCTCTAAGTCAAAAAGCTAAAAACTTSTGTTACATTTCCTGAATTATCCTCAAGTTTTTGTCAGACCACAAATCTCCAAAGCAGAAAATTCTTCCTCCCTTGAAGTACAGCAGTTAACTGAAAAAAAGCACCGTTCTTAAGATGGCCTTATATCTAGGATATATTCAGGAAGATTTCTTATACTTGCCTGTAACGGATATGAAAAACCAAAGTCTTTTGCTTCTCAGAAGCCATTATACATTGAGAGATACATTCTCTTACTTTAGAGAATGAGACACAATTCAATACTAAAATTTCCTGTTATAGACCTGAAAAAAGCCTTAGAGCCTTCTTAGAGCCTTTCCCAATTCTGCTTTTTCCCCTCACACTTTCTTACCTCAGTAACTTGGGCTCTTGTTTTTATTTTTCTGAGTCTTTAAACAGACTTAGCCTCCAAAAGAGGGAGAAAAAAAAAACAGAAAAAAAAAATGAAAATTCCCATAAGGGCAGTCCTAGAGAAAGAGATTAGGGTTCTAATCTCTTAGATTAGGCAGATTCTCTTAGGGTTAGGCAGTGTCGTCCTGCCTACACTGAGCACTGCAGACATGCTTTGGTTACTTATGAGAAGAGTGACTGGCAGCGCAAACACCCTGACCAACATTCACTGGACTGAGAACTGAAGGGAGCCAGTCCATAGCGTGACTGTGCTTCACTTCTGGGATCACGTAGTGAGACAGTTTATCACATTTTCAATTCTGCATATAATGTATGCAGGCAGTGGTGACACATTTTTACACTGATAAGACTTCCAAGACATTTCTAATTTGTGAAAAGGCCAAAACACTTCACGGTTTATTGATTCAAATAGGATGGTGGTGTTTTTCTTAGTGAGGGCTCAGACTAAACTTGCCATAGATTACTGCTCTTTAAGTTGATTTATTTTAGATTTAAAAGGCAGAGATTGTAACATTCAAAATATACAACTCTGCATTTCTGTGAAATATCAACAAACCTGCAGATCTCTGTAGTCATGGAAAATCACTTCTTCATCATGAGTTCATCTAACCTGAATTTCACAGAAAATTCAACACTAGCCCCATAAAACAGTAAAAATTCATTTTTCTGTGTGGGTTAAATGACAGGAAAGATGGCCTTAGAGTCATTCTTGCGCTGTTTGAAATCTCGCTTTTCTTTTTTAAAGGTTGGCCACAAGGAGTAAACATGGCACAAAGAAAACCTAAATTCAAAATATTTGCTATTAGTTGGCTCTCAAAGTGGCTTGTTTAGGAATGAGTTCCAGTTTGGATGTACATGAAATGTATCATAATGGATTTTATAATGATAGAGAAGATGTTGATCCAAAAGCTGGAAATGCATAAGGTCTAAGATCACTAAAGCTCACTRTCTGTTGTTTGACTGATAACACATCTGATTTACTTAAGATCTGAAAAAAGCAGGAAACTCTTTCAAGTCTTATTTAATAATGAAGAATCACTGGAATCCTTCTCCCATTCTCTCTTAAAAACTGATACTCAGTATAACAATCTTTAACAGCGATTAGGTAGCCAGAGCACGCGACTGAAGATGGGAAAAATGGATTTGCTGAGCCTGGAGAAGAAAAGACGAAGGGGAGGCTTGAAGTGCTGCTTTCAGCTAAAATGATGTTGCAGGGAAGATGAAGCCAGCCCTTCCTCATTGGTACAGGAGGAAATATATAGCTTCCCATTTCCTGGTTTTTAAAGGATACAGCGTGCAACAGCTCATTTCATTTTATCTCTGATATCTCAGTAGACTGCAGAATTAGAAGGCCCAGGCTAAAATTCTCTCATAAAGACTATCTTTGGAAAAAGAGAGAGATGGTTCTTATATGCAAACTGCCATGTTTATGCATATATTTGCAAGGCCTAATTAATACCTGTCACTTTTGAAAGATTTGTTTCTGATCTGTTAGAATCTGTTATATTAAATTAACTATACAAGGTCACAGGCTTTCTTAAACAAAAAAAAATTAGATRCAGAAAAGTCTTTCTTACAATAAAAGTCATAGCTGCTTTAACAGAACCTGGAAAAAGGAGGCATTTTGTAAAGAAATATCACCCAGAAGAAAGCACACTGAGATATACCTTTTATATTGGTGATTATCTATGAAAATAACAGTTACTTTGTTTATAAATCATTTTCAATAATGCACAGCAGCCTTACTACCTTTGTTAATTCATTTTAATGTTCAATTTCAAGTTAAAATACTATTATTACTATTTAACTTTTCATAAGCCAAAATACTCTACATTAACAGGCTATTCTGCTTTTAAATTCCATTTTAACCTACTAATATGGTCACTATATGGATATGAAGAAAATTTCTGTATAAGAATACACAACTCAATTGTCTTSTTTCAAACTTTCTTTCATCAGTGTTTTAACCCTAAACTTCTGCATACTTAAAACATTTCAGCAGGGTCGGTGTTACACAAATTGAGAGGGCACCTGCTACCAAAAACTTGTAGTACATAGATTTGGAAAACAGATGGGATGCCTAGAGCRGTTGAGTTTAATAGTCTTCATTATGCTAGAAAAGAGCTTGCCAGGTGTTTCCCTACTGTACCTAATTCYCATCAGGAGGCAGAAAACAGCAGCTGTTCAGGACTGCAATTCCTATGAAAAGACTGGATTTTCTTGTGCAAATTTTACCTTGAGCTTCTGTAACAGCACTTCTTGCCTACGCTCTGCATGCTCAAGCCCAGGATGACGTGAGATGGTCTCTCATTTGCAGTATTACCTAGTTCTGTGCAGTAACTCTATAATTACATGCTTTGTGCCCTGTCTATTTAAGTTCCAATCATGTGTGGCCCTTCTTGCAAGAACTTAAAATCTCCCTTGATTGAATCATTTATGGTCTGCCTTCCTAAATTCAACTTGTAGCCACTTCTGTTGGTATAGCTACTCCTTTGCTTTCTTTTAAATAATTTAATATCTCTCTGAAATAGCTGCTATATTTCATATAGCTCTACTGCCTTGAATGTCAGTAATGCCAGTCTTTGTCCATTTGCACTGCGTAAATACCTCTACTAYAGGAAATACTATCTCAGTAAGAACACTTTCCTTCTGTATGAACTATTACATATAAATAGAGATTTCCATCAAATAGAACAAATCCAAAATACATGGCATTTTGGCCAGTGTCCCAGAGCACATTGCAAACATCGTCTCCTGCATCGTATCTCCTAATGCCATCATGGCTCAAAGGAAAACTCACAGGAGGTGAGATTTTGTACTTTCTTCTCAGCCCTTCAGTTGAATTGATAAGATGTAAAATATTTTGAGCAGTTCTTCAACTGATAGAGAAAAATGAAAAGAACATCTCAGAAGAAAAATGAAAATGTGAAAAGATTTTTATCTATTTAATAGAAGAACATATTTTCAATTAKGAATAAGAGGAAAAAAAGGATTAATAATTGGAAATAAAAAAATTCTTTCAGTGCACTGAGTTTAAATTATTCAGAAAATTCAAGGAACCAGAACTGCTACTAATGAAAAAAAAAAGTAAAATATAGTGTTTCTTCACAATCTATTGAGCAGTCTTCCTGGTAAAATCAAAACTTATTCAAAGAGGACTTGAGGTCTGCAGCAGTTTCAGGTATATTTAAAAAAGACATGGAAACAGTATACAGCATACTTACACATACACAAACAATCATTCACGAGGAAGATGTAGGTTTTCTTTGAAAATAATATAATACTTAATACAGAAATTGTGTGTGTGCCTACACATGATTTCTCCTTTTTCTTTTCATATATTCCACATTGTTTTTATTATTCTTTGAATCCCTTTCTGTTGGTGCTGCTGTCTCCTCCTGCCCCGCCAAAGAAGCCATGGTCCCTCTTCCTGTTCCTTATATGCTAGATGTAGAGATGAGCCATGGTAAGGAGGKCAGCTAGTGCCAGCACAATTGTTAGTCAATGAAGAAGCACCGATAGTAATTGAGAGAAGATACTGAGCTCAAATTACCTATTTTTGAAGCACTCAACAGATAATCAGTAAGCCAAACCTGATAGGAACAACAGAAGACCTCTAAACAAGTTACAACTCTAAGTGCATTAGTACCATACAGACTGACTGCACTTGCATGATCCATAAAAAATATGAAGTTCCTCACTGCCAGGAGAGTTTGTTGATGTATCTGTTTTTAGTACAGTATTCTTAGTATACTAAATTAGCTAATTTCCAAGTGTATACAACGAAAAAAAGGAGTATGTAAATTCATATTATGATTTGCATTTTGCTAAAAGCAAACTCCATATTCATTCTCAGGATTGATTAGCTTTATCTCCTTGATAAAGAGTTTTGCCGAAAAGAAGGGTAGGGAGTAGCAGGCAGGTGATTCAGGGGACAGAAAAAAAGTAGACCCACCCTAACATTACACAATAATGATTCATCCCAACAAGCAAGATTTTGTCCAGGATAACGTATGACTCTGTATGATAAATATTGAGATAAAGGATGAGAAAAAATACTTTAGAGGTTGAAAGATAATGTACATTGTAGAGTAGATATTTTTAAAGTTTCTTTTTAAACAGTGTTTCCATTTACGAAAGTCACTGTGAGAAGTATATTCTCTTCAGGTAGATAGAATTTGATGGCAAAAAGATCATTCAGAAGACTCAGTAGGTATACCCTTCCATCCTTACCTTTTTCTGAAAACTGTAACTGCACTAGGCAATGCTTTCATTAAAACCAAATTAGGAAAAATAAAAATAATAATAAAAAATACCCTCCTCTGTGGGCTATCTTGAACCGCTGCATTACCCTTAGTGAAAAAAGTGTTGAATATTTACGTATTATTTGTATTTTCTGTTAGATTCTGTGTTTGCTACGGAGTTTAAGAACATGTGTGTTAACACTGCAGGTCACCTAAAGAACCATCAGTTTTAAGGAATACGGGTCATTCATGTTCCCGGCTTTGAGAAACACCATCTGGATGTGAGCTTTTCTCATTGGGAAAAAATCAATCTCTTGATATCTAAAGGCAATGGAATTTGGCTGACATATGACACATCCAAATAGGATTGTGACAGTCTGAGCTTTTTAGCGGACTTTTAATGAACTTTAGCCTTAAGATAATTTAGTCGTCTCTAAGCACACAGTTATTCTCACAAAGGCTGTTAGAGTCTAGTTTAATGAAAACCTATGTAGAGATGTTTGCTCGGCTGCTTACATGTTTTAAATGCTATTTTACAGAGAAGTTGATGACCTTGTCATGCATATGAAAAATGTAATCAGGGTAGCTCTTGCAGCCTATGTAACTTTTAAAAACTAAATTACATGATTCAGACTAAATCAATAGCTTCCAGAACTGATGTCTTCAGGCTATTAAATTTACATTAATTAAAGCTGTGATCTGCTAACAGTTACTCACACAAGGTCTTGCTTATAGGACTACACCCTGAATCTACACAACAAACCTTCATTTATATCTTCTTGCAGGCACAAAATAGAAAACATCATATATTGTACATAACCTTTTGTGATTGACGGCCCACAATCTACAGCTGTAATACTTCAAAGGATGAATAGGGAGCAACAACTATTATGTCCTTCCCACAAACTAGCCCAATTCTGACCAGTGGGAGCTTTACCAAGTCTCTTGAAACCAAAGGAAAGTGAACATGGAATAGATATCTAACTGGTGACTTCTCTGCCACTAATACTTTCTGCTTGGTGGAGAAAAAAAGCAGTGTGTTTCATGCTTAACTCCAAGACTGAGAAGGAGACACAAAGATGGGCTGAGCACCAACGAGCGCTACCTGCCAGAGAAGATGGACTAACTCCGACTGTGGACTCGATCAGAGAAGGGCGGCACCACGAATTGGATGTTCCTTGCAGCAGCAGTGCGACACCAGCCTGAAGAGGCTCCCTGAGCCATTCAGACTGAGGGAGAGCAAGGTGCCCCACTGACATATTTGTTGGGCATCCTCATGACAGGGTAGCAAGTTTTCTGCAACAGCAATGAAATGTATATGGTATTTCTAGGAAGTTAAACATCCATCAATTTGTACGGAATACAACCTAAAACGTACCTGTACAACTCGCACTTCCTTCAATCAGCACGGCTGAAGGCAGATGACCTTTAAGTTATACTACAATAAATATAGAAATATTAATTAAAAACTCATCATTATTCCCGTCCTAGGACCATTGTAAAACTCACTTGCATTACTGGGAATTTTGTGAACAGGCCAGAAGAAGATTTGCCAGGCAGAAATTCTTTCACTATCACTGTTCTTCACACTACACATGGAAGAAAAAAAAAAAGTGATAAATCTCATCAGTTTGTATAAACTAGTAAAGAAATATTGTTTTTGTCACAAACAGAGAGGATGCTACTGGCTAAACTGATCAAAAGGCTTGCTAGAGCATTGTATGATGGAAAATACATTCTTTTTCAACAATCAAATATGTTCTTTTTCAATAGCATCTGTACTTACATAGAACCTTATCATCATCAGTGGTGCAGATCCTTAAATATACGTGGTGAAAATGAGGGGAAATCAGCTTTCTAGGAATGATCCCCGCTGGGTAAGTTGTATTTTAAGTGGAACTAGTGCTTATGCAAAGTGTTTTCTTTCTCCTCCCTAGTCCAGCTGCCAAATAACTTTGCACTGCAGTGTTCAAGACAGCAGTAAAACACAAGACTGAGAACAAGATTGGAATAGCAAGAGGGTGTTCCGCAGCACTTTGCTGCTTATTGCAACAGAAAACTCCAGTCCATTCTTTTGTTAATCCTAGTGATCTACAGAACTTCACATAACAAAACGACGTTTGGAGAGAGACCTACTTTGGACCTTTGGAGCTGAAAGATGAATTTGTAAAATATTKCTTTTATCTTTTCTCTTATTTCCAGATTTTTCAGAACTGATCACAGTTTTCCTGTGTTTACTCTGAATCTTTTCTCTATCTTTTCTATAAGGACTTGGTCATAAATATTCAAAATTTGCTATATAGCACAAATGTATGTCATGGAAGAGGAAGCAGTTCCCTGTTTCTCAGCTGAATGATATGTAAATTGCTCCTATATCAAACCCAAGTTTTTTATAAATTGAAACATTCTGCAAATATTCCTCCTTATAGCACCGACATTCACTTGGAGTGTTTCTGCCAGCAAAATCCCATTCCTAAATGCAAATAAGGAACAAACTCAGTTGGAACCAGTTCACTTAAACACTCTAATGAGGTCTACAGGGTATTTAAATTAAAAATTTTTTACTTGAGCTGTGCATTCGGTACAGTTTCTGTTACAAAGAGTAAGAACTAAACATAAATACCAATAAAATGATGTATCTAACAGTATGGAAACAATACTTTTTCAAAAGAACAGAGCAGGAAATATCAAATAGAAACAATGTGTTCTCCAATTCTGATCAAAGCATAAAAACAAACATGAAAAACTGACTGAATAGCTAATGTTTGATACAATGAAAGTAGACTTTTCATTTTTAGATTTAGATTGCTCATATTTTGCCTAAAGTAATCTAAGTATTTGGGTAAGTTAAAATGAAAAATCTACATCCTTCTCAGGTAAACCAGTCCCGTTCTGTAGACAGTGAATTAACAGCAGTGACTGAAGACTGTTGTCTAGCTCAGACAGGACATCTGAGATAGCAGCAGAAGTCTATTCCTTACACTTACTCATGAATTTAGACCGTCTTCACTAAAAATATTTTCCATTTCAATATGAAACCTTTTTGTTGTTGCTGTTATTATTGTTAATGCAACTCCTGCACAGGTAAATTGCTCCAGTATTCATAAGAAAAATCTCATAATATCTTTCATTGGCTTCAATATAAATGAGCATCTTCATAGGCTTTGCTCAAGAACAAAGAGCCAACACAGAAACTAATTAATCCATTAATCTATGGGAAATTAATCAATTTCCAGAATGGGCCTATCGTTTTTTCATCGTGAACACTCCTATCGACAACATTCACCCTGTCTTTAAGGAAAGGCATGGTGTTCTTTGCAAGTGGATGTACACTGCACTTGTCCCAAAGGTTTATTTTGTGTGCATCACTCCTGGAAGATAATAACCAGTTCCGACTCTTTTTAGAGAGTGTTTTTTTCAAGATGACTAGGTAAATTGAAAGGTTAGTAATAATACAGATATTTTCCAGGACAACACATCAAGTGTGATGGCGGTTAAGTTTGCAGGTTTATCAAGATTATGTTTTCTCAACAGCAGATAGAGTAAAAAAAAAAAAAAAACATAAAAAAGACAAAAATAGAACCTCTTCATCGAAGCCATAAAAATAGTAATATATGGCACAGTTGCTGAAAATTTACATTCACATAAAAGAAGAGATTAAAGCTAAAAGAACGGAAAAACGAGCTTAGGACTGGAATGGTTTGCCAAGTTCATAGCATCTGATCTTCTGCTTTCACAGGCAATTACATCATGCAGTACTTTTTATGAAATGATGACATGCACCTTCGAAGCACTTAGGGCTTTCTACCAATACTCTAAATAGGAAAGCTTTTTTTCATTTCTCACCACTCCAGCTGTTTGTCTCATGAAATAGATTCAAGGTCATTTTAGATTTTTTTTTCTGATACTAACAGTGACTTGCAATTTCAGTATTTCCTTTTCTTCCCCATAATCATCACACTTGAAGAAATCCTTTGCATTTCCTCTAATACGATGGTAAGCAACTTAAAACAGCCATTTGTGTTTCCTTCACAAACTGTTTAGTGTTAGCAGAACATGGTAATTAATGACCTGTGAACTACTACTTTAGAAGCCAGATTTGCTATTTTCTTGGAACTGCCTCACTTTAAAAATGTTTCATCTAGCAGTTTATTACAACTCTGAAAGTTGTTGCAATATAAGGAAATACAAGTTTTCTTTCACATAATGTAAATTGGTTCTGCTGAAGTTCATGGCAGTTATCTTTACCAAAAAAAAAAAGAGGCTATGAATCCAAAGTGCAGCTCCACAAAGGACATAGGAACAAACAGAAAAATGAGGGATAGCAGACATAAAGTACGTATAGATAAGTCTTAAATGTTGTGGAGTTGATAGGTAGGCTGAGACTTTTCAAATTCTAGTAAATATTTATCAGAAAAGTTATGAACACAGATGAAACATGTTGAACAGAACTTTTGTCATCGTAGCCATCTCCTATATTCCCCTAACTGGGCACTGTGAGTAACTTCCCGGTAACTAGCGCAGTGTTTCCAGTCCACCCCATCCGCACAGCYGACCTGACCGGAGCAGTGCCAGCTGAGCAGCACAGTAACACCCACAGCCCCTGCTACCTCTGCCCGAAGTCACTGCAGCATCAACCCTCTCTACTTATAACAGAAAAAAAATGGTTTTGGTAGCACTTAGAAAACTGACTTAAAATTTTTCTCGCATTAATAGGTACCCTGTTGTTGGTTCAACAGAATATCCATATCATTGCAATTCATAACTAGTTCACATGTGATCCTGAAACCTCCCCATAACATTTCTACACATGCACAGGACAAAACCCAGTAACGATACTAACAGTAGAAGGTTTTTCTTAAGACACAGATGAGCATCTGTGATTCTCTTGCATACATGCTAAGAAATGGGTGATTTGGCAATTCTTTTCTTTGCCCATAGTAGCAGAGATTGTCTCTTTCTATTGAAACTTCTTATTGACACAGAAACAAGCCTGTCTTGCAGATACAGCATCAGCCCATAGCTAGATGAATGAAAGAAATTCCACTTTCATTTACACAGCTGTCAATCTGAGGTACCTTATTAAACACAGTGGTTTACAGTTAGGAAGCTTCCATAAGTGCGGAGTCTGACCATCAGCTCCCTGAACAACAGAAATCTTTGTACTTTGATACATCAGCTCAGTTGCTAGATCATCAAATAGAACATGACCTATTCTAGTCACCAAGAATAAATAAAGCATCAGCAGTATGTTACACTCAGATATTCAGAGAAGTCTCCTATGCTCTGTAGGTTATGTTTACAAAGTTATTTCTAAATTGGCATAGCAGGTGGCAGGAAGCAAGGATGTTACTCACCCTGGCAGCATCTGCTTCCTCATCCATCTGCTCATTGCTTCTTAGACACAGTACACTGGGCAGACACCATCTYGGATTGCAAGGACATGGTTTTATCTTTCAGGGTGTGCACCTTGACTAAGCTGTATATAAAAGAACTAYATGATGCTTCACAAGAGCAATGGTCTACAGCAAAACATATAAAGTAATATGGATCAAATGGAAAAACAAAATGTGAGGTCTTGTCAAACACAACAAGTCACAGAACTCCACACTAAAGACAAAAAGCCCCATAAAAACATAATTGCCTAGTTCAGGGTAGAGGCAACATGTCAGGT
Organism: Nothoprocta perdicaria; assembly: GCF_003342845.1. NCBI lineage: Eukaryota > Metazoa > Chordata > Aves > Tinamiformes > Tinamidae > Nothoprocta > Nothoprocta perdicaria. The sequence continues at coordinate 298,382 of NW_020455508.1, forward strand.
CAGGTGTCAGGTGCTCCACTGGAAGGCTGGATTTGACAGGAATCAGTCTGGCACTGGTGGCTGTCTATGAACAGGCTGATCTRTGGGATCAGGGCAGCTTAAGGGAAAGTATCATCTACTGCAATTCTTCTGCTTGGTGGGAGCTTCCTTCTTAAAGGAAGCCACAGTAGCTTGAAGATAAATGACTATTTCATGTTTCAAAATGTCATATTTTCRTTTATGTTTATTCTGATGACTATGGTATCAAAGTCAACAAAGCCACTTTTTAGCAAAGGGATTTTATGTTTTTGAGAGGATCTCTGGGGAACTGGAGATATCTGTGTTTTCCTCAGCTCCACATGTAACCATCTGGCCCCTACTTGTTTATATCCATGAACATATCCATGGATATGTATACATATCCTATACAATGGGATCCTATACAATTAGCACGTAAATCTTTTGCGGTATTTGCTCAAATAGCCTAAATTTCTTTCTTGGAAAAATCCTCTCACTGCGTTTACTTGAGATGAAGGAATAACAAAGGAGTAGACTGCCTCTGCTTATGAGGCAGCTTTCATGCTGATCCAAACCCCAGCAGCTTTGAACTACCAGCTGTGCGACAGTTAGAGCCTGCAGCCACTGAAAGATGGGTGGAGTGACGTAGCSCTATCACTTCAGGCTCAAAGCATCCCCAGTGCTAGGGTTATACCAAGGAATTTTGCCTGATGGACAGTTGCCAAAGGCAAAATTTTATCATTTTGAGAAGTATAGCTGCTTCCAGAATGACTTTCACTATCAGAAATGCACAAGGAAAGAAATACGGAATAGAAAATGAATTACTTTTGCCCGTACTTTCAAAGCCAGCATTCCTTCCAGCCTTCCAAAGCATTTCAGTGTAATGACAAGATTTTCCTTATTTACAGGACTGACATGTATATGTCCGACAAAGATGCTTTTTATACCCAACTAGTTACTAATTTTTTTCAGGCACCAACAGAAAGAAGCCACAAGCAGATTCCTGGGCCATCCTGATGACCACYGTAGTGAACACCATGTGCCCTTTCATATCCAGTCAACTATATCTTTCTATGATAACAACTACTTGTGGATGTGATTGCATGCTTCATTCAGGCAAGCTGCTGTGCTCTAAATTTCATCCTCTCACTTGTTTTASTTAAAACGTGAAAATGAACTTTTCCCAAGAGACTTAACAGGACAATTTGCTAAGCAAGTGCAAACTATTTTGAAGGTCTTTGTTTGTTTGTTTCAGAATGAATTGCTGTAAGAGATTAACTTCAGAATGCACAGTTGGAGCACCCACCTTTCTAATAAAAAATTAGCTATAGGCAATCAAATATTTTCCTAAATTWTCTAAATATTTTTTCTCCTTATGTATGCCATGTCAGTTTAGTCTGTGCCACAGGAAAAGCATATTTAGTATGAAAGCAGTTATTACTTTCCCTGTGCAGGGCTGCTCTATTTTTATATTCCACATCATCTTCCTTACTACTGCTCCTAGTTATACTATGTGCCTGTCCCCAGAAAGTTAGGATTCTAAATTTACAAAAGAGCAATATATTCAGCACAGCACAACTGGGCACCAGTTACAAGTACTCAGCTTAAGACTCTTACAGACTGAAATCACACAGATTTTGCTTGGATTTACAGATTTCAATATGTTTGCAGAAGTAGGGTAAAGCAATCTGAGTTTAGKATTCCAAAATTTAAGCACTCAAACCTACAACCTAGAGAGAGTGGTAAGGCACAACAAGAATTTTAGAGGTATCTGTGTCATTACTGAATGATGGCATAAATGTTCACTATTAAATTAGGCTTAACCCTCTCAAAGTCGSTGCTATTTTGTACCCACATTGAAGTGACAAGTAACCTCAAACGCCTCTGAAAATGGAACCTTAACTACTTCAGCTCTTGTAGCTTGGGATGGCTGGGAACTATTCGAAGACGTGAACAGTATGCAATGAAACTTCTCATTAAACCAAGCAGATGTTCTGAAATGTAACTTCAGGAAAACTGGGGTTGCATAACACAAATATTGACAAAGCACCATAATAAAAGATGTTAGCATAGACAGAGTAGGAAAAAAATACTAAAGAAAAAAACTGGAGGAAGCTTGAATTAATTGTTCCACTTCTATAACAAGAATGTATGCTGTGGACAGAATTATGCAAAACACTTCAATCAGGAATTTCCCAGAGGAGGCAGTATGATCATTAATAACATTTCTTGAATTTTCCTTTCCTGAGTTTGAAATAGATGTTCATTGYCTTTAAAGTTACTGAAAAATTACAGTAAGATAAGGTGTACTTCTGGTCCTGAGGTCAAGTATACTACTTCAATTGCTCTCCATAAGACAAATAATTTCAAACCAAGCTTAAATATACAAAAATGAACACAGGTTCTCCTCTCTCTCTTACACACACCAGACACTCCTGTGTTTACATGATTGCAATGATAACATGATTAACGCAGTTACAAAGAGTTTTCTAAGATTCAAAAAAAAACATCATTTTGTAATTGTGGTAACAGTAATGCTGGTATGATAGCTGACAGCTGATCCCAAATTTATGTGAAGGTAAAAGTTGTATCAACTTAAAACAAAATCTCTATTCAAATAAGTCTGCTTGTTTTTTGTGGGGGTTGTTTTTGGTTTTTTTTTTTACTGATCAATCTAATTCCCATGGGCTCATTTATCACACTATTCTGAAAGTTTTACATTTCAACGAAGCTGTCATTTTCATTAGCAAATCTTGGTGAGACTCTACAGGCAGCTATTGGATTCTAGATGTTTCTGCCTGCTGTTATGTGTCAGTTTATGCCAAAAGCAGGACTACTGAAAAACTCAAAAGCAATACMGCTAGAATTAATGGACTTCAAGATAGCTCTTTGCTCCTGATAAAGTCATGCTGTAGCAATAATTAGAGATAAAATACAAATTAAAAATGACTGCTCAGCCTGTGCGGGGAATAACTAATACAAACTGTCATTCTGGTTCAGTAAATATCAYGAATCTCAAAGTAATTCTCCTCTCTTAAACAAGTCCCTGTTTCTCCATCAGTCAGAGTAAGCCTTCTACCACAWGAGTAACTTACTCAGGAAAATGAAATAGAACAGCTGGAAGACCAGTTCTTGATTTTTAGTATGAAGAATAAATAATATCTTTCTCCAAATGACATCACGAATCTGTAAACAGAAATGTTATTTCTTAAGGATTTTCAAGTTTTTTAGTTTTACAGTTACTGAAGCAGAATTATCACAAAAGTTAAATTCTTGAAGCACTCCCTCAGCATTAGTTAAGGAAAAGGAAGGGCTAACTTCCAGAATTCTCCCTCCTGCCAGTGATGYAGAAGACAAGCTTTCTTGTCAACTAAGTCAGTCAATATAAAAAAAAAWTTTAGAGACATTTTACTTTACCTCCAAATATAGCATATCTGGAGCCTGTACTGAGCAGACTTTATGCTGYTGACGATACAGAGTTGGTATTCTAGGCTGTGCAGAGATTACAGTATCTGCAGTAAATACATCAGAGGCTTTAAGATACTAATTGGATCTTCTGCAATTGGGAAATTCCTGTATCACTGGGAAGATGCAATGAATCGTGCTTAGCCTTCTCTGCTGTTAGCACTCAGCAGGAATATTTATGACAACAGCTAGAGCTAAAATCATGAAGGACACACCATGGTCAAATCCCTGGATGAAATATGCATATACATACTGGGAAATGTAATACAGCAGYGTATTTATTACCTCCTATGGCTTTGCATAGGCTCTTGTTGCTTAAAAWGATAATAAAAATTGATGTGCATATTTAAATAAGGCTCCCTGCAAATTTTTAGTCACATAAAAAATGGTACAATTAGGCAGCCAGATTTACATAATGCTCAGTATATATGCTAAGGTGATTTTAGCACAGAATTCCCAATGAATTTTTTAAGAGAGCATTTTCCTTTATTGYTTTATTCATCTTAAGATTCTGTATGTTTCTATTTCTGCTCTATGGAAACCTTACATATCAAACTGTGGCTGTTCTCTCTATCAGGGTTTTTCATCTCAAATACCTATTAGAGTTCTAGCCTGGATTAACTAGTTTTAGTTTAAAGTTTTAGTTTAAAGGTGCAGATAATTATTCTACTCATGGACAAACCTATAGTTTCGTATATTCTGACCAGCAAAGATCTGTGCTGGCCTCCTTGAAAGATGACACACAGCTGCAGCTCCTAGTATTTCATTAACTCATATAGCAGCTATCAGGCTTCTACATCTGAAAAGCCTCCACCCCTGTTGATGCTGACAGGCGATAAAATGATGGTGCATCAGATAACTCACCATAGTTTTGCATGTTTTTTTACCTGGAAACTACATGCCAGAAAGCTGATATTAAAACATCGGGATTAAGACTGAAAAGCACATCTCTTGAGGAAGGTAATGCCAGAATTACGCAGAAGTTTGCTATGGATCAGTTCAGTCAGCGCAGTGACGTTCCTGGCCCCAGTCAACAAGAAAGCTACAAGCTTCAGGTGAAGACTTAAGTACCTGTGGGCAAGGAGATGCCTGAATGCTAGGCTTTTTTCTGCCCCACAAACACACACTTTTTTTTTTTTTTTTCCTTTGTCCCCGCCAGAGCACTTTCCTAGGATTAGATGTCTAATTTAGGTGCCTATGTCCACCTGTATCCCTGGTCTCTGATGCCCCAGGGCAGTGGTCTTACTTAAGGGTGTTGAAAGGGAGAGCAGCAGTTTGTGTCCTGCCATTTCTGGAAGGGCAGCATATGCTCAGGTTATCTACCAAGGACAGGTGGGCAACATCATATGCCCACCCCAGGATTATTCTTTTGTTTGCCCCCTCTGTGGGGTGCATGTGAAAGCATAAATAAAATTAGAAGGTAGTGATCTATCCTACCATCTACAAACAAGAGATTTACACATTTATGATCTGGTTACGACAGAAACCCTGAACAAATATCATGTTCTCCTTCATCTTTATTTTAAATGCAATTATCTAACAGTAGCATCAGGCAAGCCCTTCAATGCCAAAAACAAYACAAGTCACCATTTAGCCCTGAAGAATTCCAGAAAAGCCTTCTGAGACAGCAGGATCCTGAAAATAAAAAAGGAAATCACTTCTTTGTTTGTTCGCATGAATATTAGATAYTAGAATCCCTCCCAGGCACAAATCCAGGAATATCATATCAACCACTGCTGCTGGTATGGTACTTTCAGAATCTCTATCTCATTGCCTATTTTTTTTTTTTTATTTTTTGTGAGAGAAAAACCTATAAATCCTAATGAGCCATAGTACCTTTTCTCTAGAAGGAAAATGGAAAAATAACATTCATTTTTCATGAGAGATATATATTGCAAGTTTTGCTGGAGAATAACTTAATTGAATGAGAATGTTTCTGCCATTACTGAGTTAAACAAGGTCTATGTATGTTACATATGTAGATGACCTTTTTATATTAGATTGTAAAGAATTCTATTGAAACTTCTCAAATAATAAATGCTTCAGCTCCTTTCTTAAATTTAAAATCCTGCACATAAATTATTCAACAAATGGTTAATATTGCTCTTYATATCTCAAATTTAGGTAATACCTGATGTGTATGTGCGGGAGAGAGGGAGAGATGGAGAGGGAAACAATATTTAAAAGTTAAACTTTTCAGGTAAAATTTATAGGAATTGTTTTGTAGTATTTTCCCAAATTCCTTTAGTATACTACTGTTCAAATTAATGGCTTTAGGGATGAATGTTTAAATTTAGTTGACTAGGGTTTTTCAAGAGGCTAGATGAGACGCAGGGGACTCTTAAAACTCTTAGTCAAATTCAATTCATTAAACTTTATGGAAGAAACTCAAGCTATGATGTTAAAGTTATCATACATACCAAACTCCAATTACATTTCCACTTGCTCTTATGCTAGGAGCTTTGTTTAGAAATGAATAAGCAGAAAACAAAGTCATAAGCTTGATTTACCCGTTTTTTTATAATAGCAACTTCATCTTCTAACATATTTGGGTATGGAATCAGTGAAAATTTAGCAGTGAATTTTCTCAACGCTACTTTTCGAGGAATGACCATAGCAACTAGCGGAAGTGCTCTATGAGGAATCCCTTTATTTCATCCCACCACAAGTGACTCAGGAAGGGATGCACACACACTTATTCACATGTCTATGTATGACTATCTAAGYTCCTCTCTGGCAGAGATCTTGTCAAGCTAGCCAACAGAACCAGGAGAACAACTCCTGGAGAACAACAATGACCAGGGCTAGCAGAACTCACTAAAGGAGCCTAAGAGCTTATCAGTCCATTGACAAGATATCCACTGGCAATAAACAAGAGCTTATGCTCAATTCAGTCACCTACACAAAGTCCACTCTCCTTGGACATGCTCTCGCTATCCAGAATAACCTTCCTTGATTGACAAGTGCAACATGGGACATAGGGAAGACTACCACCACCACACACACCCTTCTGGAAATACAGCTGGGGCAGCTCAAATAGTTCTCAGTGGTGACATCTCCAGGAAGACTTTAGGAGTTTTTAGTCTTTTCTTTTCCCTTTGTGACAATCTCCTTCAAGCACAATTTAATTAATAACTTATCAGTAGGATTTTTCCCCTTAGAAATTAGGGTAAATGGTTTTCCAGTTCTCTAACATGCTGTGTCTATAGTTGGGGATAGGAAGGAGRGCACCTTCTGAAGGACAAATGAATTCTTATTCTCATATTCGAAAACTCTTATAGGTCTCCTATTTCCATTCTGTCGATGACTGCAGAGGAAGACTTATCAGATATTTTGAACAGTATCAAGACATCTTCTTATACCATCAGTGCAAACCTATCTTGTTTTAACAAGAGCTTCTTGTTTTAACAAGAGCKAACAACATCCTAGTTTTGCCTACTGCAGTAGGCATTTGGGGAAAAAACAGCAAAAGCACGAGATTAACATACAGCAGCTACAGGTTGCATTGTAATGTGAAATGTTACATAATGCTGTTTACAATCCTCACTGATGTGAATAAAATTCATTATTAATAGAAAGTGAACAGATTTTAGCTTCCTCTTACGGGAGCACTTCTGGCTATCTGTTCCAAAGTATGAAATTGAATTACATATTTCACGTTACAAAAATAAGGYAAATTCAATATGATCTAGTGCTTTTAGCATGTCAGTCCTACAGTTTTACGAGTCAACACAGTGCACCAAGTTGTAAAAACGTTGCACTCATGGACAATGAACAGGGCTGCACATTTGCCCTACTGGAGTCACGGCCCTGTTGCCATGGCTCTATGTCTGGCTGTCATCAAGCTGCAATTACAGAAATGTTCTTGCCTTGTGCAGAGATAAGACTGGATGAGCTAATAGGTCATTTTCCATTTCTAACTTCTGTGGCTCAATGAACCATAAATAACCCCACTGTGTAGATGTAAAGTCTTGTTGCAGCAATAAAATATCGCCCACAGGACACAAACATTACCGAGATTGTGATACAATGCCTCAAATATTTAGATGTAACATCAATATATCAAAACCAGTGCAATTTTTCTATTTTGTGGACCACGTTTAACAGTGATGTTGCTCAACAAATCACTTTGGCTTTCCCCACAAATTAAAAGAAAAGTAAACACAAGAGTTATAAATTCTATAAAGAGAATCGTGCAAACTAGGTCTTTGTTTTCTACTTTGCTTCAGAAAACATGCTACAGATAGGGATCTGCCTGCAATACTCTGTTTTCTATATATAAAAAAAAATGGTCCTAAGGGGTATGCAGAGTTACAGACAAAATATATCAATATTTATAGCTGCCAAGAATGCAAGTAGTACTCTGCATCTTACATCCCAGAGTTGCCATCTGAGTTTGGATGACTGCCTAGAGAGACCAGGTGTTTTCTGCAGTGCTGATAAACTAGAGAGGAAATAATAAAGGATAAGTACATAAGTCACAGCAGAGCCCACAGTAGATGGCTGCTTTGGTCAGGTATGTTTTTATGAGAATGCTCACTTCTGGTTATCACACAGCTTACTTCAAAACACACCTTCAGATAAATCAAAAGTGTAATCTGTGAGGTTTTTCTGTAATACTGAACAAATAGAATATCAATCCCTGCAATTCACACTGTTTAGCAGTTAATSATGTCTCTAAATTCTGCTGAGCATGATGTAAAGAAAATGTTATTTCCATCTTTCCAAAGATGATAAAGCCAGTGTAAGACATTATATGGTTTCTACCATTATCAAACACACCAAAGTTTCTACAACTATTATTGAAGTCTGATGAAAACACATACAATGTCTTCCACTTCACTGTACAAGAATAAAATGCGGATAGGTAGCGAGCATCCTAACAGCCATGTAATCAAAACGAAGTAGTGTACCAGAGAGCTGCAAACTACTCGTCTCTTTACAGCTTCTGGTGCAAGACAGCAAATGAATTGAGTTCCAGCTCTCTACAAAGAATTAAAACTCCCATTAAAAGCTTTATTTTATGAAACATACAATAGCACAATTTTCAAGCCATAGAAAGTGGGCTATTAATACGCCAATATTCCTTCATGCCACAACTCAGAGAAAACAGTTGCTTCCAGCATCATACAAGCAACTTGTAAACAATCTAATTAGGAAAAGGTACTTTTCACTACTTAAGATTTTCTATAATGAAGCAATTTCAACTAACTGTTTTGCTTGCTTTTGCAAATGAAATGCAGTCTATGGGTTGTGATATACAGGACTTTCCATATATTCCTATAAGTGTATGATAGGTGGAAATAAAGCTATATTATTGATCGTGCTCTCTAAATGACATCATATTTCCACGTTCTACATAGCAAATTGCTTCATCACTCTACTGCAAACAAAAGCTAAATCAGACAACTTTCTTTAGAAATTATGCAATATCAGATAAAAGTCTGAAACATGAGAAACCATGAACATTTCAAGAATTTGCACTAAAAATGACAAAAAAGAGAAATTTCTTTAAACAGCTTTTCATTCTGTTAAAAGTAATTCCCAATAATTTCCCAACCCAAATAAAATAAAATCGTTTCAAGTGAGATACTATTGACAAATTTTGAATTTCCAAGTAAAAAAACATTCCAATTTAATCTCCCTCCAGTTATCTCCACAGCCTACTTCTGTACAACCTACAGGGGCTTTCAAAAGTAATGAGCTAGAGCTTTGCATGCCCCACAACTTCCACATGAAGCTTTTCAGATTGATCATATTTATCATATCCTTTCAAATAACGCCAGCAAAGCAAAGCTATATGTAGTAAACGCACTAAGCTGGAACTCAAGACCTGTTCTCAGCTCTCTGCTGCAGACTTCAGCTTGAGAGCAGATCAGTTAAGGTCTCCATACTGCAGTTTCTCCATCTCATGAATGCTTTAAACTGAATCATCTATTTAGCTTTTAAACTCATCATTGCACAGAACTTCTTACTATACATATCACCTACTTAGCTTAATGGGCACTCAAAACCATTTGCGGGTTTCTGAGTTATCCTGTAATTAATATACAGCATGATTCATTCTAAGACTCACTTAAGTTGGACTTTGTCATTCATAAACAAGAGAAATCTAGCACAARCCTGCTTTCTACAGCTGTACAGTCAACCTATGACAAAATTCATCACACTTGCTATGAAGTTCTCGAGATAAATAACTTATCTGATCAGAGGTTCAGGTTCTGTTGATATAGGATATAAGTACCTACCCACCATTTCAAAATCTCTCATAATTCAACTTAGAGAAACGCATTATTATCAGCGTAATGGAAAGGCTTGACATATATAAAAGTACTGAATTATCCATATATAACAATAAAATAGAGCACATACTTATAACTTGAAGACAGCAAAAATATACCTAGCTATATCCTCTAATTTTAATTTTATTGATTTTAAAATAATTGACTGGTTATTTCAATTTGAATAAACATGCCTACTGGGAAAATGAWCAAAGCTTATGCCAGCCTTCAAAATGAACACAACATTAATAATCTACAATGATGGCTTAGGTGAACAAAGCCAACAAACTAAATGGCACCTTGTCTTCAAGCCAGAGGAATTTCCCTCAAATTTTTTTGTAGACAGCCATGAACTGCAGTTAGCCTGTGTCCATTCCAGTAGTTATTCTCTGGGCTATAAAGATGCCAACATAAAAATGTCTAGTTAGGATATACTGCCAAACCGTCCATATTATAAAAAATATATATATTTTATAGTATTCCCAGATTTCATGAGCCAAATTTGTATCAGACTGAGAAAGGTTTGACTGAAAAATCAATGGACACATTTGGCAAAGATAATTTCACAACAGAAGAATTAGTTTTCACAACCAAGAGAACTTCAGTAAGCACTTGAGAATCACATAAAGTCAATTGTTTAGGAGAAGAGAAAAAGGATGTCATTTATGGGCTCTACTGTCAAATACAACAATTGAAATGCAGGTATTTGCTCTTGAAATCTTATCTGGACACTTATTTGACCAAATTAATAGCAACAAATGAGGCAGCTACCAACATAACTGTGAATATATTAACAGTAATTTGGAACACTGAACATGTATTCACAAAAAGCTGCAACAAAGAAACAGTGGGATGCACAACTAGCAACATGATTTTTGCAAAGAAAGAAACAAAACTATGCTCGTTCTGAAAGGATTCGGAAGGACTCAGAGATACTAGATGTAGTATCGTAAGCAGCATYCATGGTAGATTATTGCCTACCCCTTGCAGTCAAATATGGTAATTCAGAGTAGTAGCTGAGTGCAAAAATAATTATCACTCCTACTTAGCACTATGGAGGTGGCATTCATATTCAAAGATATCACATGAGGAAGAACTTATCCCAGGTTCTCTTCAAAGGTAAAGAAAGTAAAGTACAGTAAAGTAAAAGTAAAGTCCTCTTCACTCTCACTTTGGCCCTGCAGCTTTAACTTCTTTATTTCTTTTCTAAAACTCTAAACTTCTGTATAAGCTAAAAAAACAAACAAGCAAACAAAACCCAAGTACATTCAAAGGAAAAATAGAAAAAGGAACTGGTCTGATTTCATGGTAGACTCAAACACTGAAATTCAAATACAAAAGAATTAAAACTGAAGAGGGAGAGAGAGAGATATTACTCCATACACCTCCTCTTACTGCAGATTTTTGGAGTGCATTCCAATTCTGCACACTAAGCAACACAATTAATAGCTCTCTCCCAGGGAAAATTTGTACACTGTTGTGTTGTGGTACAATTTTGCATTCTTTGAGGATTTTTTAAAGTTTTTTGCCAGAGATATTGCTTGTTGTTTACTGGGTTTAGTGAAGACAATCTCCAAGCAATTCTTCTTAGACTAGATGTACAATGTAATGATATTTTTGATAGTTTCAGTTCCCGGGAGGGATCTCAAGAGTCTCAAGCCAGTTACTAAGTAAATTCTGTTTCTTGAAGAGACAGCACTTCTACCTGCACATTTACTCTTGCTGTGGAGATCATCATGTATTCATAGAAAGAATGAAATTATTAGTGACAGCTGCCATTCTCATGTCAGGTRTTCATTTGAAGACATGCAATGAGAGTGTTGAATTTGAAGTTCCACGGGAAGCCAAAGGACACAGAAACAACCAGCAAACACATCTCTAAGTGCTCGTATCAGAAAGAGACCCCCTAAGACCTTTTTAATTTTGGACTGATTTGTAGATAGGAGCCTTCAAACAAAGATGACTACACGGGGGCTTTAAATTAAGCAGTATTTTTTTTCGTCCAGTTGCTTCATTTCCAACTTGTTAATCATTCTTCACCAAGAAACACATCTTTTGGAGCACACATTCCAAGCATTAAACCACTTATGAGGTGAAGGTCATAGAAATGAGCATCATCTGCACTACAGACCCCCAAGTCTTGATCATACGGACAGTTTTTTTTCTAAAGGATACATTAGCTTATTGGAAAAAAAAAAAAAAAAAAGAGAGAGAAATCAGAATTATACAAGCCRGAAGTCTTGTTTCCCATCACTGCTTTCTAGCTGTCTCTTTCTCCAGAATGAGTCAGTTGTTTTTACTGCATACTCCTAGACTCCCTCCACTTCTCTCAAATGAGAAAACAGTATCTCATGCTCACTGCTGAATGTGCAGTGGTACCCAGGATTTATGAGTGTGGATATTTGCCTGCAGTGTGTTGAAAGGCCAAAATCATTCATCAGTGCCACAAAGTTCCACATCCTGGCTTGTATCCAGATTCCTCACCAAAGTTTGAGAKTTCAGCCTGTAACAGAGCTGAAACACAATCAATATCTAACACAGTAAAGGATATAGCTGCTGCTGCAATTCCGTTTTGAAAAATCTATACAGACTGAACTTATTTAGCTATACAGTATACACAACACATCTCCCAAAAGAAAAAACAAAAAAATCTATAGAAAGGTTGAAAGAATCATAAAGCCCTTGGCAGACTGGGGAACTCATCCTACTAAAATGTCCACAAGYTTAGACGTTTTATTGTGAATATCCTGCAAGTTGCCTGGAATAAGTGCTTTTTTTAATATCCCAGAAATAACAGTATTATTTGCAATCATAGATCAATGGGGTTTTGTTTCTCTTTACTGAGAACATTTGCTTGCCCACACGGAGATCAAAGGAACAGTACACACTTCTGTGCATGTTACAGYAAAGGCAGAAAGATTTACTTGCTTTTCTACTTATATTGTACAAATCTCTTCCTGTCTGGGATTTAAACTAACCTCTGTTTCTTACATTTTGCCAACCCAATGGTAAGTAGACAAAACATCAATCAAGAAAAATGAGCATCTGTCATAGAAGCAGCTTAGAACAACATGTACTTTAAAGGACCAACAGATAATAGTCATCATAAATTACRGAAAGACAAAGAAAACTTTGTCTTGTTTCCTTATACTGCAGATAGAAATATACAACTAGAATTCCATGTGCTAAAAAGTAATTTGAAAATACATTATTTCCATTTTTTAAAGGTCATCTACATGAACTACATGTCAAGTAAGGCAAACAAAGGCATGCTCTGTGGAGTTGCTTTGCAGAATTATTAAATACCTACTGGAATTTGCCTAACACTTGAATAGAAAAGACGAATCCTGCTGCCGGGATAAAATGAAATTGTCTGTTGGTGTCAAGGGAAGAGATTTCTTCTTTGCAATCAAACTAACAATGGTAGTAGCTACCCATTATTTCAAACATAATAAAATGATTATGGAACTACTTTACTGATGATTTCAGTCAGCCACATCACGGCTCTTAAGGTCCCATAGAAAGCATAAACAGACTGAAGGCTGCTAACTCTGGGGAACTGCACCATATTAACTAGCTCAGATTAATTTCTGTGGAGTTTATAAATAGAACCTGTACATAATTAYACCAAAAATTCTAATTTATAAAATTTACATATAGGTAAAGCTGTCAGCTATCTTTAACTGATTTAGACAATCATGAACCAGATGAATGGAGGGGAGGTGATGGGAGCTGTAGACATCCCAGTAGGCAGGAACTCTATGAGGTGCCTGTTGAGTGCCAGAAACTCTTTATCATGTTGATCCTTAGTCCATTTGAAATATTGCCAAAATCAAAGCTATTAAATTCCAAGCTCACCTTAAATAAACTGACTTGTTTTTCCAAGCATAGGTCAAAAAAAAAAAATCTAGCAAAACCAAAACACAATAAAAAATAAAATTACAATTTACAGTTCACCTCCACATCTTAATGTAGGTCTCTAATATTCAGATTGCTCATTTTCAGATATTAAGTCTTCAATATGAATAATTGTGCTATTACAAGTAATTACACAGAAATATGTCCTATCYTATTATTCTCTTAATCCAATGAAATTTTTCTAGAAAAAAGAAAACCAAGACACATATGAAATATATCTAATACGCTAAAGACTGATCACTTTTAGTCATTCAATGTTCAATGAATATAGCACAGTTAAATTTTTAAGTGTATCCAGACTAAAATTCATCCAAGATGAATTACAAAGGCTATTTCATTCTTACTTGCCAAAAATTAGTTGGGTACTTAAATCCGGGCTTTTTTTTTTCTGGTGATTTTTTTTTCTGGCAATATTGCGATATATAGTCTAAATTTTGAAAGGAAAGTCTTAGTAAATTAAGACTWATGTGCATAGGTCACAAATGCCACCATATCTACCTCTGGCAGCTGTAATATGGTTACAGGCCTGCTACCTTGTTCAGGTCCCTCAGTCGATCTAATAAGATCTGCATCCCCTCCCTTCTAACCTTGATTTCACAGATTCACAGATTCACAGAATATTTAAGGTTGGAAGGGACCTCTACAGATCATCTAGTCCAACCTTCCTGCTCAAGCAGGCACACCTACAGCATGTGGCACAGGGTGGCATCCAGGCGGGTTTTGAAGACCTCCAGAGTAGGAGACTCCACAACCTCCCTGGGCAGCCTGTTCCACTGCTCTGTCACCCTAACAGKAAAGAAGTTGCTCCTCACCTGGAGACGGAACTTCTTGTGTTCCAGCTTGTGGCCATTACCCCTCGTCCTATYGCTGGCCACCAGTGAGAACAGCTTGTCCCCTTCCTCCCTGCATTCTCCCTTCCTGAACTTATACATATTAATCATATCCCCTCTGAGCCTTCTCCAGAGAAAACAGGCCCAGCTCAGATTTCCTTTTATCCTTAGACTGTGACAGCTACAGCAATACTGGTAGTTAAGTTTCTGACAATAGTTTATTTTCTGATTAACTATAAACCAAACTGAAACAAATCAAACCTTCCCGATTACTTGTTTTTCCTTCTGATGCTATACTGCATGTCCCATAGAATGGCTCCATGCATTTTTTCCTAAAGGAAAGGAGTGGCGTATATCAGCTCACCTAGAAATGCCCTGTCTTCCCATAGGAAAGTCCATAGCTGATACCTATAAGAGCAGGTTAAAATGTCACATTTTTTCCACACTCTTCATGTCCTTTGAATTCATGGTGGAAATGAAGTTGGTTTACAGACAGAAATGCTCCTCTATCTTAGTTTACTTAATAACCTGTCAAGTTTTAAAGCTGGCAAGTCCTCAAGCAGAGAGTGGCACCCAGCCTAAAAGGCTTGGTATCTGTCCCCGCAATGCTGGAAGCATGAGTAAGACAAGTGCAATAAAACTGGACATTGTATGTAGCTACCAAGCAGAATTCACAATTACAGAYAGTCTTAATAAACCTATGTGGGTAAAGGCGCTCCTTCGGTAGCCAAATCCTTCCCATCTCACTCAAGACATCAGCAGGCTACTTGGTGGCACTGAATCTCAGTGACAATTAGAGATGTTCAAAGAGATTCAATGAACTGTCATCATAAATCACTATCATTGCCTCTTCACATTTTCTCATGCATCATCAATATTCCCACTTGCTATATAAATCAAAGAGAAACGATACAGACTTTTAAACTTCATTAGTAACATTAAAACATCACATAAACCGAGACTAGAAGCATGTGCCCCAAAGGTTACCTATCTTTTAACTATATATTGTTGAAATAAAAGGTATTCTCTCTTCTGGAAACCTTTTCTTACATGTACCCAAATAAATACAGCTACAATATCATGAAAGTAAATACTCAAAGGACTACTGTAAATACTTCCTATTCAACTTTGAAGCTACTGTAGTGACAAAATATATTTGACTTCGAGCTGAAGGAATTCAGGAGAATAATGTCTGAGTATTTCTTTTACAACCTGGCAAAACTCAGAGTTATTGCACAATGCTCAGAACAGATGTGATCTGTACCTGAACGTACCCTTTTCTGAGATGCAACCTGCTTTTGTCAGTATAGAGAAATTTCCCCAAGTGAAATAATCTACAGTACACAGACTTACTTTTTATTCAATACACAAAAACAAGGGACTAGAGTGGCAAAAGAGAAAGAATGGAAAAAAGAGTGCATGTCTGGTTACGAGGTTAGCAGGTCTGGTGAGAGGCCACACAGTGGGATAGAGCTACTGCAGGAAGGCAAAATGGGAACAACGTAATGCTGCTTCCTTGAGTAGGAGGTCCTCTTAAAACACACACATTTCTTCTCCTGCTTTACCCACTGTGAGTTAATAAGCCAGCTGGGTACATCAAACAGTGGAGAACCCACAGCAGAACAGATGTGGAGGTCTGCTCTGCTAGTGAGAGAGACTGCAGACCCTGCAGTAGGAAGGTATGAGTGCTTTCAAAGAATGAATTTCATGCAAAATGCATAAAATTTAACAAATTCAATTTTCACATAACTCAGTTCTGATCATCTGCTCTTTTCTGTACCAATTCTAACTCAAAGAGTCAATAAAGAGCATGTGGCAAACTGCGGTATAGGTGACCCTGCATGAGCAGGGGGGTTGGACTCGATGACCTCTGAGGTCCCTTCCAACCTTAAGCATTCTATGATTCTATGAAAAGTATTAGTCTTTCTGAAGAAGGGTTTTTTAATTTGGTTGTGTTTTTTTTTTTTTTTAATCCAAGAGATCCTAAAGAATAATCACACAAAGAACAAAATGAGTGCACACAAACGCATGGTGTCACTTCTGTCACTTCTCTGGAGTTGATGAAGTTAGTTTGGCCAGAAATGTTCCTCACCTTATTCAGAATTCTGCCAGACAAGTTTATCAACAAAAAAAGCCATTTTGCATACACCCCACAAAGTCAGCAGATGACAAGTTTGGTAACTGGACTATAAGTCTTTCAAGCTGTAATTGAACTGTCTAGTGTAATGAATGAAGTGTAGAATAATTTGCATTCTGTTTGTGTTTGTTTATGCAACCTGTCAGCCTGGTTTTGGTTCACTTAACATTAAAGAATTTTTTGCAGCCAGACTGCTCTATTAGTGTCCATATAGTTTCCTTCCAGTTTAGCTCTCTAATACTTAGCACTCCCTTCAGGCACGGGAATCATTACAATACTACCCTAACTGCAGTATTTTTCTTTCTATTATTCTACTTAAATAAATAGCTAAAATAATTTTACAATACTGTGCACTACAGTAACATCAGCCATATATGAACATTTTTATTTAATAAAAGCCATTCCCATATTGCTACTTCCTGATTTTCTATTTATAGTAACATTTCAGATGAGTGTTTCCTTCCAGTAGCTTAATATCTTCAATAGGATCAACCAAGTGCTGCTAATATATGCTTCAACCAACCATACCAAATTCTGCAATTGCTGAGAAAAGACAGAAAAAAAGAGGAGAGATTTTTCTTCCCCTCCAAAGCATTCATTCAATATCTTTCTGTTCAATGGATGTTACTTCACTGTGCTGTTTATTGAATTTAAATACATAGCAAATTCAACTGTACATATATATTTTTAAACAAATATTTCACAACAGGCACTGATGCATGTGTATACGTACTAAAGATACTCTAGAGTCCCAATTTGCCCTATATAAACTGACATTCCACTACAATTGGAATATATGTATATTTTACCCTTTGAACATGAATCAAATCTCACCAAAGGCAAAAGGAAGCGACTGTTGGCTTTTGATCATTCTCCTGAACTTCCATTAAGTTGGTAGAGATTCATTTGGRGCTTACAGGAATAGAAAACATCACTCCTGTTCTGTAATGGATACTTCCCTAGGCCAATACAAATTTACTGCATGTTCACAGTTCTGGTCTTCTATACCAACCATTCTAACAGAGCAGATTTATTCTACAGAAATTAAAGAGTGGAGCTAGTTTTATTGCTGATGTAAGATGCATAAGAATTGACTGAGAGAGCTGTTCACCCCTCCTGGTGAATACAGCCACGGGCTAACTTCCAGCAGCTCTACACTTGTAAGCATTTAACCAAGGATTCTCATTTGCAGCAGGTTAAAAAATGTACACCTCAGGGAGAGAAAAAATAAAGACACACAGAATAGCTTTTGCTTAAAAACCAAACAAAACAATGGTGATCAGGTCAGACTTGTTTCTCATTATTTCTTTCTCCAAAAATAAATCCAAGAGACAAATSAATTCAGGAAACTAAGTGAACTGAGTGATAAATCAGTTGCTCGGCTCTTTGTTATGAAACAGGAATAAGTATGTTGTTCGTGTTGTTTCTCCAATGCTCTTATCTGCAACAACAAACAATTGGAATTCTTATGATTAGGTAAATATGTTTTCTAAAAGAGAGAACCAAAATACAGAAAGTAGGCTGACTGGCATCTCCTAGTTACAAGGTTCTCTCCTGAGCAGATCTCTAAACATTYATAAACTAAGGCCCTATTTGAATACTAATGAATACTCTAAGTTTTTTACATTTATGGAACTCCTCATCCTTTTCATGTAGAGACACCTAGAAATATTTTTAGTTGACAACTTAAATTCTGCCTTTAATTTATGAGGGCAGTCTGATCAACACATCTGTGCCTTGCTTTAGGTGCAAGCTGCAGTGGCAGAGCTGTGCTGAGCTTTTCATTCCTATCTAAATAAATATTATAAACATAGCATCTACTTGGGCAAAAGCATTATAAATAAAATGCATACTCATCCAAAAATATTATAAATACACATATATTCCAGTAAAATTTCTTCTGCTAGAAATTTGCTGTTGAATGAATTAAACGGACAGCAATATCTATCTGTGGCTAACACAACACTTGGAACAACTCTACTGAGTAACTGAGTGTAATAGGAAGGTTTTTAGGAAGKTTTTTAACTGTATGCATTTGTGCAGTACCTTATCATGAAAGACAATTGACAAAAAGAGCAAGCAGCAGCAGAAATATGTTCAATTAAATGAGACAGTTGGAATGTTTTGGAACATTTACATTGAGACTAATTTAATTGTGAGACCTCATACAAAGCTACTTAAATCAGCAGCAAAATTCTTCTTGATTTCCATGAGCTCTGAAAGAAGAGCTTCTACTGCTTCCAGAATGTTTTCTACAACCTTGCTTTTAAGAAAAAAAAAAAAAAACCAACAAAAACCAACCAAAAAAACAAACCCAACAAACTTTTCATTGTCCCACATAACACAAAACAGAGCCTCTCTGCTGCTCAGCCAGACCTTTGGCTCATTCCATTTATTTCATTATCCCTGCAAGTATGGGAGCAGCACAGGGAGACTCRCTCACTCACTAAAACACACCAAAATTCCATGTAGACTAGTAAGAGAAAAAGAAACACATGAAATAGCTGTGCAAGAATGAGAATAATTAGCATAGAGCCTTCATCCAAAATGCTCCTGATCAACAAGGGAATTTCTGGAAGAGCTGGCTGCACCTGCTGATGGTGTGGCATCTTCAGGAAGAAAAAAAAGCTCTGAGAACTCAAACCTGCTGATCCTTTTACACTGCYCTTTGCATTGATCATCACTAAGATGACTAACTGTTCCATCACTCCCTACTTTCACAGAGCATTCAGAAATAAGTATCATGTCATTTAGTTGTTTAGTGGGTTTGTTACATTTTGGAGGTTAAATAACAACAACAACGATGACAAAACCATTACAGAGTAGAATATCTATATATACTATTTTCTAATCACTATGATACTGGAAAAGCCATAATAAATAAAAAGTCATCTAATGATCACAATCTATTATGGACAATGAAGAAAATGTTTTGCACAGGATTTGGAGATGATAGATTCTTCTAAGAATTACAGCTTGAAGACAAGAAGTCCATGCTGTCTGTTTCCCACAATACTGGCAGGAAATACATTTTTACTTGTCCATGTTCTTCCCTCTAGATTTTTGTATTGATTTTCAGTGATGTTTCCAGAGCTACTTGGCTAAGAAATGTTATGGAACACTAAAGGCAGAACAATATTCCCAGGTGGATGGTAGAAACAAACCCTTGGTGTTGCCATGAAAATCCCTGTTAAAATGTATCTGCTCACACTCATCATTGCAGGGGTCTCTAGGAGTGGATTTTTTCCAAAAAAAAATAGTGTATAATGCAAGATAGAAGTAGAAAGGCATTTACAATATATCCTTAAATGATTTAGCAAAGGAATTTTTGTTATAAAGAGGTGAAAGGAGAATCAGTAAGAATGACTAAGGAGCATGCTGGAGTTCATATGATAAAACCATATATGAAAAAGGACTGGTATTGTACATCAGACCACGCACTTCTTATTTTTCAGAGTGACAGGAAATCATTATTTGTCCTACTGTGGAGGACAAGATAGTATTTGGCATTTGAAAGARAAACTGAAAGAGAACATACTTTTGGATAAGAAAGTACCATTACTGTGGCTAGTCTTGCTCTGAGATGCCCACAGAAGGAAGCACAGAAACAGCACAGATTAACATGAAAGATGCAGTCAGAGCCACAGGTAGATTCTCTATGAAGAAAATAGACAGATTGCATATTTTTGACTTGCTTTTTTCCCCCTTAGTCTCTCCCATTCTTAGAATAAGAATATCAGAGGCATCTGACCTTTTTTTCAAGGTGAAACAGCTRGTTTTCCCTCTTGTGCCTATCTCAGAGGAATAAATACAATGAAAAATAGAAATACCAATTATCATAATCCAAATATATATGCAGGCCAGCCTCTCACTGGAAAAGCGACTCAGGGTTTGCAGAATATTGCCTCTGTTGACAGAGGCAGAAAATTATTAAATAGAAAAGGCAGATGAGACATGACTCTCTCTGCTGTAGATTCCTTTCTTACTCTCTCATTTATTTGAAAATAAATTCCTGAGTTCCAATTGTTGTCCTAATTCTACAAACAGATCTCCAAAATGAATTTTCACCTGATGTCATCTGACAAGGTTAGTGAGACTATTTACAGGGATAAGGAGCTGCCCRTAACAATTCATCTGCAAGTCTTGAACTGGGAGTGGAAACAGCTGATACCAAAGGTGAAAAACACATTGCTAGAGGTTTCCTCYGGTTTCTCTCCATCGCTGAACAAGAGCATAGCAAACAGCATTAAGCACCTTTAATTTCCATTAATACCAGGGGAATGAAAAATAAACATCTATGAAAGCTAAGTTAAAAATTAGGAGGAGTGTGGGAAGAGGATAATCTGTAAGATCTGCCTAATTTAGCTTTAAAAAAAATACTAAACATCACAAGCTAACTGTCAAAAGTTTCATGCTAAGACTTGCGTAACAGGCAGAGGCAAATCACTTTTTCTGTCTCATTCCCATGGCCAGCTGACTGCCTGAGCAGTAAGGTTGGACACTCGCTGCTTTTAAGCTCTGCGTGCTGATTTTAATTCCCCATTCCTTGATTAGGAAAAAAGATCATGCTCAAGTAGGGAGGCATTTTCATTGATTTTGCTTCTTGATTGCAAGATAGGTTCCTGAAGAATAAATCTGGGCATCCATGTCAAGGTACCACAGTCAAGTCAAGAAATGCATACATAGGGGATTTAGGATGATACAAATTCTCAAAAGAGAAATGCATTTTCAACTAATATCAGAATTACTTGTTTGATGTTATGCTTTGTAATAGAAGATGTCCATGACTGTAACTACTTCAAAGGATAGTACATCCAATGTGCCTTTTTATCCTTTCAAAGCATGAAGTGTTCTCTTGATAATAAATGAAATATTTCCAAAGGATATGCTTTGCTAATTGTAACAGATCTCTTTAAACCAGATAACCACCCTCAACAAGAGAGGTGTCATCYGGCTGAGTAAGTAATATGCAAAATGAATCACAGCAAACAGAAAAGAATGAATGACGGGTAGTAGATGTTGGAATTTCAGCATCATCAACCTGGCTACTTAGATGACTTTAGTGTCACTAACAAAGCAACAAGCAGTTTCTTCAAGCTATTTTTGCATGCCTGTACTTTATCTCATTTTTAACAGCATAACACCTGTAGGATCTGAAGGAATCATCTGTTGCAGCTGTCATAAGCAAATAGCTTAAAAATGAGATAAAATACAGGCCTACAAAAAGAATAACACAGAGAAAACAGGACAGTCCTGGAGAAGAAAACTTGTTCTGAAGATAGCAGTGTTAGAGAGACATAAAATAAATCTCCATAATGCATCGCTTGGCAAAATAAGGTGGTGGTAACACATATAACAAGAGAAAACAGCAACATGAACAAATACAGTCAACAAGGAAGTAAAAAGGGACAGGTCAAGACAAAACAAGATCGTAAGTCAGGTTAACTACAAGGGCAATTCATCACAGATTCTGTTGTCGGGAAATGAGGCTRCAAAGGCACACGGTCCCCAGCTGCCAGCCTCGCACTGCCCTCTGCCGCCGCCGGGCGCAGGGAAGGCCCCTCCGCGCCGGCCCCGCAGGCAGCGAGAGCGCAGGAGGGTGCAGAGAAAAGCGGGAGTCCCGCGTTACCTCCGCAGCACCACCAGCCTCACAGCCTGCATGCTGTGAGCCACAAATATGACATTTGGTACTTGCTGCATTACCACAGGACCTCTCCGATGCTCASAGAAAAAGAAAACTTCCATGCAAGGAGCCTCCTAGGTTTTCCTTAGAGAGCAGGACATCCTTGTCTAAGTGTTCCCTCTGGTTAGGAGACTCAAAATCACCAGGATGGAAAAGCTTTATCATGCCACCCTGAAGCATGCAGGTACTGCTCCACAGAGTCATCCTTGCAGTTCTTCCACCTGCAAACCCTGTGTTTAGCGAATTTGTTTGCAAGTTCCACCACAATCAAAACATTCGGCCTTATAGGTCACAAAGGAGACATATCTGCAGTGCATTTCTGTGCTAAGCAAGGCCCTACCTATATCGCCGATGGGTTGTTAGGTTCATTAGTACCACAACAGCTGTTGAGAGTCAGAGAATGGGTTGAAACATCACCCTGGCTGGTGGCTGAGAAGTAAGAAGCACTATTACAAAGTGGAGGGGCTCTGCAGCTGCAATCAAACACCATGGGTGTCTCTCACCACAAACACCATCTGTAAGGGTAAAACTGTGTCTACATATAAGTAGAAAGTTAAAAGCAACATAAGGAATGCTGGTAAGGCAGCAAAGGGCACAGAGGAAGCAGAAGCAGGGAAAAGTTGAGTTGCTGAAATGGAAAGGTAATGAGAAACACAAAATAGAAACAACTGTACTAATTCCATTTATAATCTACAGTGCTCCCTGGTTCTTCTAAGAGCTCTGCAACCGCTTTATGTTCTCCCAGTCCTAGTTTCTAGTATTCACAGATGGAAATGTAAAAAAAAACTTGAAATTTTCTGCACAGTGAAATCACTATCTGCTAATCACAAAGGAACAAGCATATTGTCACAAATAAGGAGTAAAAGAAAGAAATTAAGTGACAATAGACATGAAAGGAGCAGTTTTTGTGAATCATTATCTATATCAGCAGTAGACTTCATTTAATTTTTTTTGATTGATTTTTTTTTCTGTTGGAAAATCTAATAAGGCAAATTTTTCAAATAACAGTAGAAGAGAGACAACTGAAGTAGTGCAATAAGACATAGTTTCTTACATGCCAGATTTGCTTACAAGCTTTGTAGCTATCAATTACTTGCCAAGACTCTAAACTGGATTCACAGGAGCATCTTCCCCCGCTCCAAAATGGGTTTTTTTGAGGGTTTTGAGGTTTTCTCCCCMATCTTCTCAAGAAAGTAGAATACTCTGATTTCATTTTTCATTTTGAGCTTGTTAAGACAACGGCACAAAAAGCCCTCTCTGAATCTTCCTAATTGAAATTCCAGCTTAGTTTGGCAACAGAACATGGTATTTGGAGTTGGTCTGTTGTTTTTACTATGAACTATCATATCTAAATGAAATAGAATCTCAACATGCAACATAATAAATGAATTATTATTACAGTTGTTGGAGAGAAGACAAAGCACTTTAATGAAGTACTTCCATGAAGAAAGGATAAAAATGCTATTCAAAATGATTCAGAAAACGTTGAGATCAGAATACATTACTTGAAATGATTTGTGGAGCAATAAAAGGATGGTATATAATAGATACTTTAGAATAAAGCATTACAGCAAGTCTGAGGGGATTGGAAGAGAAAGATTTACTAAAAATAGAACTACTGTATTTTGCATTGATGGACAATCCTAGGGAACAGAAATCACCACAGAATTACAGAATGTTCAAGGTTGGAAGGGACCTCTAGAGATCATCTAGTCCAACTTTCCTGCTCAAGCAGGCACACCTACAGCATGTGGCACAGGGTGGCATCCGGGTGGGTTTTGAAGACCTCCAGAGTAGGAGACTCCACAACCTCTCTGGGTAGCCTGTTCCACTGATCTGTCACCCTCACAGTAAAGAAGTTCCTCCTCACCTGGAGATGGAACTTCCTGTGTTTCAACTTACACCCATTACCTTTTGTGCTGTCACTGGCCACTACTAAGAAAAGCTTGGCCCCATCCTCCCTACATTCTCCCTTCATGAACTTATACATGTTAACTGGATACCCTCTCAGCCTTCTCTTCTCCAAAGAAAAGAGGCCCAGCTCACTCAGTCTCTCCTCATACGAGAGATGTTCCATGCCCTTAATCATCTTGGTTGCTTTTCTCTGGACCCTCTCGAGAAGCTCCACATCCCTCTTTTACTGGGGAGCCCAGAACTGCACCCAATACTCCAGGTGCAGCCTCACCAGAGCTGAACAGAGAGGCAGGATCCCCTCCTTTGACCTGGGGATCAAAGGAGCTGGCAACACTCCTCCTGATGCAGGCCAGGATCCCATTGGCCTTTGTGGCCACAAGGACACTGCTGACTCATGGTGAACTTGGTGTCAACCAGGACTCCCAGGTGGCTCTCTGTGAAGTTGCTCTCCAGCAAGTCAACCCCTATTCTGTAGAGGTGCCTGGACTAGCATATAAGAAAATTGTCTTAGCTTACTCCAACAGTTAAACACTGTTAACATACTGTCAAATGATCATTTCTTATTAAACATATGTAGTAGCTCAGCTCCTTTACCAGTGAATACCAGGCAAATGCTAGCTCACCTTATTCTGTACTCCAAAGTTTTTGTTTTTGTCAAATTCTGTAAATTGTGAACTGTGAAATTCTCAGTGAGATAAAGCCTATCTGTGCACCTGAGATGGACTGGGCTGACTACTGCCAAAGCGCACCTCTATGCATACGGGGCAGATTAGAGGTTCTGTCCAGCACAGAGTTGGACCAAATTAGTTAGCAATGCTACCTTCCAGTGGCACAGCATACTCTGTGACTCAAGTCTTTCTGAAAGGCACTTCCAGTGACTGCTGCTTTCTAAAAGGCAACATTTTGGGACTGGTAAAATGGTACATAAAGTACTTGTTAGAAATTTACCATGTTGAGAGTACTCTATAGGATATACGGACTTTTCCTCAGCTGCTTCTTACAACCCCTCAAAAYTAGCTCTCAGACCTATGTAAGTCCATAGAAAACTAGTCATTAGGCATATTGTAGACACTTCCAGAAAAGCATCAAGTAACTTTTCAAATGCTTGGTGCATTGTGCAACTTCTTTTCAGGCTGCAGTGTCTATTGTAGCTCCAAAGTGATCCCCATTTGCAAGTAGATGGCACATTATGATAGGCACATCTTATAAACAAGATAAACTTGGAACATACCTCTCTCAGTCATGCGGCGGGAACACTGAGATCATTTCCTACTGAAAGTCAACTATAATTCAATTTTATATAATTCAAAGGTAAGATATATTTTAATATCACCAGCAATTCTTAAAACAGTAGTTACAAATGCCATTCAGTTTGACTTTTCAAAGTACTACTGTAGTTTTATTGCTGAGAATTTTACAAATGACACAATGTGAACACTGTGAAAACAGATGGGTCCTCATTCTTTTTACCCTGCCACGTAAAATCAGGAATAACCTAATTGAAAACAGAACACTCAGGAATGCATAATCAAAGAACCTACTCACTCTCTATCACAACATTTAACTGTTACAAAAGCTAGCAGATTTCAAAATATTGCCTCATCATGACAGAAACATCCATTACATCTCAGTAATGCTAAATTAGAAGATTGTTTTGTTCTAACTAGACATTGATCAATGAGCGCCAGAAAAATTGCAAAGCCTGTTTCATTGATTATTTGGAACAGAAGAATGTACTCCACTTGCAAGAGAAAAAAAGACTCTTTCTTGGTATTTTGACATGAGTCTTTTTTTATGAAGTGGAATAACCACAAATTGTTTAGACCCTCCTGAGATCTTCAGCAAATGTGACAGTGCATTTGCTGTTATTGGGGAAAATTTTGGTGCAATAGTGAATATTTCCATCTTTACAGATGTCCCTTTAACTTTCTTGCATGAGAATCTCCTCTAGTATGATTTTTTTTCTTTTTACATTGATTTAACCTGACTCTTGTAGATTTAGTTTTCTCTGACATTCCAGTAATTAATTGGTCATAGTCAAAGATCCATAATAACCTCCCACCTTCCTTCTCTGCCTAATATAAAAATTCTCACATGATGTGTAACATCTCAGTCTTCTATTTTACTTTTAACATTCTTCTGCTTCTGAGATAGGTACTACTAAAATATATCTCAGCCCAAAAATGATATTCATGAAAACGCTGTACAGTAGTCAACATGCCGAAAACATACAATTACAATGGAAAGTATTAAGGTGATTCCCTAGGTTGATGTTGGAGCTGTATCCTTTATAAAGCCTGAACTACAGGCAAGTCCCTTATTCAGCTCATGATTTGTCCCACATGATTTGTTTCCATACTCGACTTTATGATCTGCTAGGTCAATACTTAATTAGATTCTTCGTGTAGATACATGATATTATGACACTATAACCTTTTTTATGATGGTTTTCAAAATGATTAATTAGGGATGGATGTTGCAAGGCATTTTTGTCACTTCAGCTTTCTCTAAAATTAATGGAAAGAAACAGTCTAGCATCTTACAAAAGGGAGTCCAAGGCAATGATTTCTTTGTTAAATGAAGTATTGAAAAACACAGTGCACAGCAGAAAAGAAGAAACCAGTTTGATACTAGATGTAAGAGAAGAGTCTTCATCTTGCTATCTAATCATTATTTTTTACAATTGCCAATTACTGGGCTTTGAAAAACTAAGATTTTGCTGGCCAAGTAGATGAGCACAAACAGTAAKATCCATGCATATAGGTATTATAAATTGAGTATAAGTTTGTAAATGTCCTTCCTCCCTTTTTCAGTTTATGGCTTTTATTTTGTAGTATACATTTTAATGTCAAAAATACTCATTCCTAATCCTGCCTTGCATTAGGCACAGGGTGTTATCCAGGTACTTTCAAGGTACATCCATCAATTTGTGCTAGACTGAAGCAGTTTTACCAGAAACACATTCCACCTTACCTAGAAGATATAAAGACAGAAAAAAATCCAACACATTCCCAGATAGTTTGTTCCACTRTTAAAATCAGTCTATGCATGTCTTTAGCTCTTAGTTATTGAGCTACCTGATTCGGCTTTCGACCAAAGCCTGTGTATCTGTTATCACTGCACAAATCCTCATCTAGCAGAATAACCAAAGTCCAGTCTTTCTTTTGACGAACTAAACAGACAGTGCTCCAAATCTCCCTTTCTGAGACATTTCTAGAACTCTAAAATCACCTCGGAAGATCTCTGTATTCAATCCAGCTTTTAAAAATCCTGTTAAAATATCAACACAAGAGCTAAGCAAAGGCTTTCCAGTTATTTTATGCTATTAAGATCACTTCCCTCCCTTTACTTTCTTCTCCCTCTGTGCCTAGATCTTCTTGCCACTAAAGCATAGGGGAGAGTTAGGAATTGTTTGTCCTTTTTTAAAATTTTATGCTACTTGTTTGTTTTTTTTTTTTTCAATTTTATGCTACAAAATCAAGTATCTTTGAATGAAATTAGGCTAAAAAGCTTCACATTAACACCTATTTCAAGGAACAGAGCAAAACAGATATATACACAACTGCCTCTTCCCTGTCCACCCCTAGAATCTTCTTGTGTCCTCCATTATTCTTCACTTTTACTGTGCTTCTTTGATCCTGTTGAAGGCAGCTGCATTATAAAGGAGGGCAGCATGTGATGAAGAGTACACACAGCTCCAGATCATGTTAACAGTAAAGAGGTATAGGCTACAGCTTCCTAATGCCAATAAATATGTACTGACTCAAATAAAAAAGTACCTGCTTCAACAGCAGGTACACACAGGAATCATCCTTCTCATGAAAATACGTAGCTGAGTAAACTGAGCAAAAGATTTGGTGAGTCATCTACGATCACACAAGAAGCCTAAACCAAAATTGAACACAACAGCACTGAATGTCCATAATTGATTAGCTAGATTTTGTAACTTTAACTGTTTGCACCATAAATGTAGTATGCATATTTTTGTGGGGAAGACAGAATGAACATCTCCAGAAAAAAAAATAAATAAATAAAAAAAAAAATCATGACTCTTACCTGACTATTTACACAGGATTACAGAGACAGTAAAGATCATAACTTTTTGATTTGCCAAGACCTTCTCTGGATATGTCTTCTATAATGAGGTAATTCAAAAGTTTCCCTTGTACTTTTGTTTCATTGCCTAGCTGTTCTTACAAGTTTAAAGGCCAAATGGGCATCCCAATGCAGTCATTCAGCCCATGGCAAAAAATAGCATTAGACAATTGACAATTTTTCTCATGTGAAGAAAAATACTACTCTGAAGGCTATAACCACAAACACGGTGTAAAATAATTAACATCTCCTTCAAGAGCCTATTTTTAGGGATTAATGAATCTATCTGCATTAAGAACTCCTCAGTCAGCAATGAAATTGAAGGTGAGCGGGTTGGCTGTGACAGTCAACCACAGCATGAGCTAAGCCAGGCAGCAGATGCAGCTGCGAGAAGGCTAAATGTGAATACAGAGCATCTCAGTCAAGGTCTTTCCAGTAAGGTTCTAAAATATTACTGGCCTTGTACAGAACATGAGTTTAAGCATAGCAGTGTGTAATTCTGGCTACCCATATTCAGAGAAGATGGACTCAAAATGGAAGAGGCACAGGGAAAGTTGTATTGATCACAGGAATTGATCACTGACAAGAAAAAGACAGAAAGAGCTTGAGAATTAGTTAGCTGTGGTATCATCTCTATACAGCAACAGAAACCAAGTATCAATGAGGAAAATTAAGTTAAACTGTGCAAGAAAAAGTGCAGTTCGGTGTTAGTTAACTACATATACATTTTAGCTTAGAAATTAGGAAGGTGCCAATGAGCAGTGATTGGARGGTGTAAAGCTGAACACCGCTTCTGTCCAGAAACCTCTATGAGAGACAGAAGTGAGAAGAACAAGGGGAAGTGGCCAAATTTGAAGATAGAAGTCAACATCATATGATGAGAAAATCTGCAGTAGAAGGATGCCTTCACCTCTGAGATGCTTCTCAGGAAACTTCAGGAAGGAAGTGATAACCACATAAACAGGATTCATATTGGCTTGTTTCTCAGTGATCTCAAGGGGGAGTGGCATTTTCCACAAGCGGCTTCTGCTTATCAGGAATCCAGACACGTTATGGGAATATTGTTGTAACTTTGTGGCACCCAGGGTGGTTGTATTCCAAAACAGCCTCCAAGTGGTTAGAGAATGAATTTTACAATCAGTTCTGCAAACTGCAGACTCAGAGATATGAAAAAATAAACTCCGTTTTCTGTTCTTGCTACCTTTTATGTTCTTAGCTTTACTTTTGGAAGAGTTTTGATCTTTTATACTCAGACACCTAYGTTTAAATTCTACATATATGTAGAGCATGGAATTTTCTATTAAATTCTATTTCTATTCTATTTCTATTAAAGATGGTTGTAATATTCCTAATAATACAGATGTGCACATATAAACTAATATGGTTATTATGAAGCTATATGCACATAAACAGCATCRATTTCCTGTTTTATTCCTACAAAAGTTTACTGAACTGAACAGAAACCAACCTTCAGATTCAAAGCTTCTACTGAAAATGGAAATATTTCTCCAGATATTTTTTACTTGGTAAAAAGATGTGGTCTAGAATTACACTAGTAAAATAATAGTTAATTAAGAAAGCAATAAATACATTTATTTAAAAGGTCTGAACCATGGAAATTCGTTCAAAACAAAAAGTACATTCTACTCAGTAGTCTGACTATAAACCTTGAGAAAACAGTTAAATATGTGATCAGCTAAAGGAATCGTACTTTCTTTGTTCCTGAAAGCAACTAAAATAACTGAAAAAATATAACTGAATATAAAAGCTAGACAGACCAAAAATATTTCATTAGCTTAAAGCCAGTCTTATAGTAATATAAAACATCTTGCAGCTTTAATGAAAACTCGTTTATGTCAAAAAGAATTGCCTACCTCTGGCAATCTGCGTAAGCAGTACAGACACAGCCTTACGTCTGCCATGGCATGTGCCTCAGTCCCAGCACTGGCTGCGCCSTGCTTCCCTGCAGCACTGCTGGGGTGCTCCCCTGCCTCCCCCGAGAGGCTGCAGCTCCTGTTACTTTGTGCTCAGCTACAGCATAAAGGTGGTGGCTGTAGAACGTACACTTCACACCCATGACAAGATTATTGTAAGGCTGWGAAGAGTTCCCTGCAGGCCAGGCACTGTAAGTACCATCAACACTGCTCCTGCCTCTCTGTAATCTGGCTTAAACTGTTTCTGATGAACTATATGTACTATATTTGATTACTACTTCAGGAAGTTTGAAACCAGCTGATGCAAGTCTTTGATTATCTACACAGAAAATATGAGTTTATTGTGTTTTACATTTTTTCTCTCAACTTCTTTATAGAGTTTTTCTTTTCCTCCAATTTCTGCCCCTCCAATTTTCCATTAGGACTCAATTTCTTTTTATCTCTTAGTTTCCTTCCTTGTTGTGTCCTGCCCTTACTGCTTCAAGATGACTCCATCTGACCACAGAAGAAATGAGGCCAATAAAAGAATATTTTACATAGGAAACTATGGGATAGCAGTCCCTAGATCAACCGACAGGCCAGTGGTAGAGCTAGGAATTGGATTTATCTTTCTTGAGCCACAAGACAAAACTTCATATGAGCTCTTAAAATGTCCTACAATAGAAAAAAAGCTTACAAGCAAAACTGCAAGGAAAATAATTCGGAACAGGAAGGAGTCTTCAGAGAAAGGTGACATCAAATTAGGTTCATGCAAGTAAGAATATATAACAGACAGATTGTCCCTGGTTTCATACTCAGACCAATTTCAGAAAGAAGGACATGGGCTTTTGTTATTATGGATCTTTGAAACTGCCAGTAGGGAAACAACAGGAGCTTGGAAATAGCAAAGATCATGATGTTTAATAGAAGGAATTCAGCAACACACAGTTAAAATGATTGCTCAACTAAAATCTGGTTATGAGGAAATACTGCAACAACAAARAATGCTTACATTAAATGATGATTAAAAGCAAGCATAACATACTACAAAAATTACGAGACACACACCATAGAAGAGGAAAATTACTACTGTAGAACAAAGAAAATGCTTCTAGGAGCAAAGGGATTCAATAAGATAAAGAATATTTAACTATTCATGTCAGAAACAGATTTCTAAAGTTCAGACGTCTTAGGCAATGCAATAGTCTCCCAAAGGAAGGWGCCAAGTTTCACTGCTTGAATATTTTAGCTGGAATATTGACTTAAATCAATGAAAAACTGTGAAAACTTCTGAAAAACTGTGTTTTTCAAAGCAATCCAGAAGGTACATTTTTTAATCTCTTTCATTATAGTATTTTTTCATTATAGTATTTTTAATAATTTTCTAATTATTTTTTCTACCTATATTTAAAACCATAAATAATAATTTTCTAATTATTTCTATTTTTTATAATTTTATAATTTTTCATTATAGTAGTTTTTTCTCTTTTTTTTTTTTCAGAATACATACTTCTTGCAGATATAGCAGCAACATATTTTCTCTTCCGTGAGTATTAAATGAAATTACAGATGCAGAGTCTTCTACAATGAAAGACTGCAAAGTAATAAGGAAGAAGAAATAAAAATCAAACCAGTCATAGGAGGATTTTCTACCTTTTTAGGCATAACCACTTGGTGTGACTTGCTAGATGCAAATGTGCCACAGAGATACAATAATCATTTGCTTGTGGTAACATGCTTTTGGCAATGGAGAACTGCAATATAACAAATCCTTTCCCAGATGCTACCTTATTACTTCTAGCTTCTCTAACAAGCTTCACACTGTTACCAGGTAGGCACGTAGCACAAAAATAGCAAGTATGCACCAGCTAGATGTTTGGCTCTGCAGGACATCTGGATTTGTAGGTTCTCAACTCCAATTATATGATACAGTCAACAAATTAACAACTACATGAAACAGTAAACAAGAAATACAGCATAGATTACATTATCTTTCATGTGTGTATCAGGTACAGAAATATTTGAAATAATTTATGGCTCTATTATCCCAGAAAGCTTCTAATAAGTATACTCAAATGCCAGTCTCTGGCCMACAATTCTTGCTGCAGATCAGCTTGCACATATCACAAGAGATAATGAAATAATCCTGCTTGAAACACTTGGCTTTTGACAACTTAAAGCCCAGGACATACAATTATGTTAGCAAGAACTGAGATACTTCAGACACACAGTGAATCAACTGAGGACTTTCATTGCTATCAATTAGGACTTTGCTATTCAAATAGACTTCCATTGCTATTGTAGTTGTATTTTTGCCTCTCCTGCATGGGCTGAACAACATTCACATCCCTTGTCACTTGTCATTCACCTTGGACCACTCTGACACAATTACCCCAGATCAATCTAAAACTGCTTCAGAAAAGCTTTATAGTGAATTTCATTCTTATCATTAAACTAAAAGACAAATTGGTGCCCTCTCATATAGCCAAAGATTAATAACAACTTTACTCCAGGATTACAATTAACTTTAATACMATGATCTATTTGAAATGACCCCTTAATTTCCACATATTTAATACATTTGTTGAAAGAAGCAATTTGGGGTATCCCATYACTCAAATTTTATTATTCAAAAGTGTCTTGAGAGAGCAGATTCACTTATAGGAGGTTGATTCACTAAAAGGTGCCCTTTATAAAAATGTTTCCAATTCATGGACAGCTACTCTGAAAATAAATATTTATTCTAAGATTTAATTTAAATATACAGTAAAAGCAAAGWTGGATAAGAGCTTTTCACAGACTACTGTTCACTATTCCATTACTTTTCTAGCTAACAGCTAACACAGCTATAGCTTCTAAAGAGAAACATCAATGTAACTTAAAGGTAAATTCACAGCCGCATATAACCACCTGAGGATGTTGAAGCATTAGATAACTGAACACCATGTCAAGTAGTATTTAGGAAGTCAAGGTATTCCCATTATTTTTTTGCATTAAATCTATTTTAAACTGGACTTCAAGAGTTGGATTTTACTTGGAGGCATTCAGGGAAAGCCTAATGATGAACCAACACTCCTCCTACAGTAGCTTATCTTACCTGTGGCAAGAACAGTTATGCTTCTGCAGCTRTTACAGTTACCCATTCTTACTTCCAGCTATTTTCTGTTCCAGCTGCCATCACGAGATAAACTCAGGCAGAATGGCTAAGAGGATTAGTCATGAGATATGGAGGTTTTAGCAGGAGGCCACTGGCTTCTGTCTGTTCAATAATCTATGTAAAATGAGTTTGACTCATTCCCCTTCTGACCGTAACAGACAAGCACTCTCATGGCAGAAACAAAGCTACAATTCACTTTGATTTGTGTTCTTACTTGTAGGCATCAGAGAGAAGTGGTTTTAGAAGGACAAAAGGACCAAATTAGCTTCCCAAAATCCTTGAAGAGCTAAGACATGAGAAATTGTTAGTGAAACTATAGCATCCTTGGTTGCATGAGGAAGAGCATTACCAGCAGGTTGAGCGATGTGTTTCTCAACCTCTACCGAGCCTTGCTGAGGCCCCATCTCAAGTCCAGGTCTGGGCTCCCCAGCACAAGAGACACACGGAGCTCCTGCAGCAAGTCCAGCAGAGAGCTATAAAGATGATTTAAGGACTGCAGTATCCCTCCTATGAGGAAAGGCAGAGAGAACCGGGACTCTCCAGCCTGAGGGTATCTTACCAATGTGCATAAGTATCTGAAGGGAGAGAATATGAAACATACACAGCTCATCTACCTTTTGATCTGCAGAAGAATCAAATAATTGATTTTATGGCTTGTCAACAGAATATTCTTATCTATTTAAGGTGAGTAGGTCTGCATTTCTGGGTATCTTTGCTTCCTACAGACTAACTGACATCAAATGGAGGAGCCAAATGTGGTGGAAGATCTGGAAAGAATTAAAGACTTTTGCCCTTCTGAATTCCTCCTGAAAATTGTGCAGTGGAGTCTAAAGATAGCAAAAACCTCTTATTCCCCACATTTTTTTCCCCTCATTTAAAACAAGCAACAATACAAAGCACTTTCAGCTGGAAGCAGAGCACTATTTTTGATCAACAGAACACCAGCTGAAGCCAAACATCCTCTAGCAGCTCTAGCAGGCAGACGAGAGGTACGCTCCCTGCAACCAGATGGCTAAAATGAGTGCAGRAGCAAAGCTAATCTATAGCACAGCACAGGATGCAAGTGCAATATCACATCTCACATCCCAAACTCATTGAACAGGCTTTCCTGCAAGCTTTTAAAATGTGACTGCAAAGCAAAAATAGGTTTAGGTGAACTTTGTAACCTGTCAGAGAAGCAGACRACACTAGCAGACAACCTTTCCCAGGGAAATGTTAGGAAAGCAAAGGGAAGAACAGAGTCACTAGATCTGTTAAAAGGTAAAGATGATGCAATGACATGTTGAAAGGGATACTCACTAAGTTAATGATCAGTGGTGATCAGTGGATGGTTGCCTCCCTTCTTTTCTGCAACTATTTAATCTACTAGTTTGGTTCTTTGGGTTTTTTTTTTCTCATATAAATTGGCTATACACTTTCTTTAGAGTTTATTGTCCTTTAATTACAGGACTACGTAGCTTGCTCATCGTGTCGTTGACCTCTAAAATTCYTTCTAAATCCCATAACATGAGACTATTCACATGATGGATCATATGGCAGGATGGTAGGATTCTCTCCTACATTAAGAAACGCATCTGAGCATACAGTGTGGTATTCCTTAATACAGAATAATGAGGAGTCACTGAGTGACATATTAGCACAAACATAGTGACACAGTACTTTCACTGCATGATATATTAAGAGAAACATATGTCACATTTTGATTACTTTCCCTTCCTACTTTTTCTCAACATACTTGCTGCACTCTGTTTTGCAGCAGCCTCAAAAAAAAACCCCAACTTTTGAACATATCCTTAAAAGCTTTTACACCTTTATGCTTGCTCAAAGCTGGCTGCAGGAAATATACAATGATATATGAAAGAGGAAAGAGAGAATCTTTCTCTTTGACAAGATTAGAAATAGCTATAATTCTTTATCATCAGATTTGAATGAATCAAAAGCAGTAGGCAATTACTTCGAAAATTCAATTAACTTGGAACAATAAAAAAATTCATAAAAGCCTTATTTCTTAAGCAATTCTTAAATGCAATATTGAAATTAATAAATGAATCTACTTCAATCATCAACATGACCTGGCAAGTATTATTTCCATGTTACGCTCTGCAGGAATCTGATCAAGTATCATGTACTGACACCAATGGGAAGACTCCTAGTTACTCCAAGGGGCTTTACAACAAGCACTTGAGGCCTCAGGCAAACAAAACACTTCAGCATCTTACTGATTAAATACTTCTAAGCTTAAAACTTCCCTCAAATTCAAGTAGATTGATTTTATTTTCTTTCTCTTTTTGCTTTCCAATTCTTAATATGGAGCCAATCATTCACTGTAGGTAGGAACAGAAAAAAGCTATAAATCAAAGACTAAAAGAAAACAAACAAGCTGAAAATTTCCTCCACATTTGAGGAAATTAAAGCAACTGTGGCCAGGTGAAAAAGAAGTCGGCCAGAGACCCACAGAATCAGGCTATAGGAAAATTTTCAGATTATACAGCTATACTCATGCTTAACCCAACTGTGGCTTGTCCTTCCCTTCTTTGCCATACATCTCTCACGTATTTTCCCACAAGGGTTTCTCCTTTGTTTCACAAAAGTCTCCACCTCCCTGCCATTCCTTCCACGAAGTTGTGAGCATKAAATAGTTTCCATTGCACTCACTCCATTTACATTCCCCTGTGTCTGTTCATTCAAATAAATATCTCCTTCAAGACAGGGATTCTAATCTATCGTGCACCTTCCAAAATACTCAGGCCCTGGAGCGAGTGCAGTGGAGGCACACAGAGCACTAACGTGGCTTTGGTTTCTTAATTAGACATGGCGAGTGTTCCTGTATCATCTTCAGGTCACAGTTCTGCAGCACTCCTTAAATTTATATTAAGGCTTTATCTTTTTCAAGTGATTAATATGTGACAGCCATGTTCCTGATTGGCCCATAGGAAGCACAGTAAAAAACACAGTTAAAGTATAATTAGAACTTACGTAGAAACAATAACGATAATAATAACTTAAACTACCACATGCTGTCATCCAAAAATCCCAGAAAGCTCATCACTTGCAAGAGASAGACCATGATAATACACTATTCTTGTAATCAGGACAATGATGGGAACCAAAAATAAAACTTACTGAAACAAGTCTATTTCCAAGGTCTCGTGACAAAAGACCTCCTCATCTTATGGTGTCCTCTGTGCCAGACCTTCGAAGAAAATGCCACTGGAATTGAGTAGGTTGGTCCACTGTAGCCTGGCAAAGTGACACAGCCCACAAGACCCATCAGGACCTGGAGCAGTTTCTGCTGGTGAGTTTTCTTTCCTCTCTGAGCTGCAGCCGAACGGAAGGCTGCAAAGCTTTCTGTCTASCCTTGCGAGTGCATTTCCTTCACAGTCTTTTTCCCTAGTATGATGGTCCTGTACACACTCTCCAATGARACCTCGAGAGATCTCTATGAATCGCTAACCTCACTTGACTATCAACCTCACATATAGCTGGAAAAAATGGAACAAAGAACTTTTGAGTTCATAGGACTCAAACTCAACATCGTYCTTCCTCCAGTTAATACTCACTAGAAAGAACAATAAAGGAGGTTCAAGAATTACCTTATTCTCCAATTACAACATTCACAATTTAGCTCTATTCTGCCAAATATACTCTATATTTGGATAAATTTATCATATGAAAGTATATAAATTATTTTCAAACATATTTAGAAGAACGATTTAACACCATTTAACATTTTTTGACCTAATTTATAATTTTCAGACGAGCTGAGTTTTGGGTTTGTTTGTTTTTAACATTTTGGTGGTATCTCCCAGTACAACAATTCGTGCGAGCAACTTTGAAAACATCTGGAATCACCTCACCTTCCAAAAGACAGTTATATTTAAAAACCATCCGAGTGGCAAGCAATAACCACTAGAAAAGATCCAAGACTAGAATCAAAAGAATAGCAGATTTGGATTCCTGTTGCAGAGATAAACTCTGTAATATAGCAATATCTGCCAGCTGATTGGCAGATATCTGCCAGGTGTTTCTTCTGTGCCCATTTCTAAGCCAAGCTGCCCCAAATGTCCATAACATAAGCAATAATGATAAATGAAAATGCAAGGTTTGTAAGAAGAAAAAAAAATCCTTGGGTGGCAGCTTGGAATAACCTAGCCTAGATCTCAAACTCTTTCCAGCAAAATAGTAACCTTTTGTCCAGAACCAGGCCTTGATTTCAGATAGTCCTCCTCAATACAGATCTGGCACAATCTGAGGAATTTAATCAAGTTGTCACTAGACAGAATCAACTCTCTCATGTACTGAAGGACTGAATCACAGGCTCTGAAGTTGGCTAGAATTTAGAATGTATAAAATATAAGTCATTTAAAACAAGAACAGTAGAAATACTCATGAAAGAAAGCAGGCTGTTTCATGTCCAGCTGTGCAATATCATATGCTGAACAGACACATGTGGGTTATTAAGTAAGTAGATCTAATTAGTTGGAAGTACCCCAGAAAAATTCTGGAAATGAATCCTGAAACTGAAAGAAATGGATAAAAAGAATTCCAGATCTATATTCATCTCCCACTGCTATTATACTATTGAAATAAAAGATTTTTGATAAAATATTACATACACGTGAAAGTATGAAATTCTGGAGCTCTCTTACTTCAGATGGAAGAGATGTTTCTAGAAAAGGTGAATTTTTTTTTTCAGCACTCAGGCAAAAAGCCCAGGACCAATCTGTAAACTTTCCATGGCTATGAGAACTGGTTGTAGCCTTATGATACACATCTTTCTACCCATGGAARGACCTGAACGGCAACTGACAGCAGCCATTCACTCCCCTTCAAACCCATCACAACCCCCGAGATGGCTGCAACTCAGTGTTTTAGGATCACCGATTTGCTACAGCCAGGAGTAAAGAATGAACCCTAGCAGTTCACCTCAAGTCCACTCTGTAGAGAAATCCGAGAATCACTCTATTTTTGAGCTTCCCAGGAGTAATATCTGAAATTATTTGATGCAAAAGTCTTTTATGAGCCTTGGTGACAATGCAACTTCAGAGGCACCCAATTCTGCTCTGATACCAGCCTTATTCTCCTGTCAGAAGGTTTCTTTCCAGCTTTCTGATGCTGCAGCAAATCAGATTAAAAAAGAAGCATGCRTTTCTTTAAACCAGTTCATAATCTAAAGAGTCCTATGAAATATTGGCTTTACTATCTCAAGTCAATAAAGGAAAAGTATTTAAATGCAAGCCACAGAGATGGCCTTGATGCTGCAATCAGGAAGAACAGAAGATCACTGATGAAATATGAAGGTAAGCATCACATTCAAGGGCACTGCCTGTACAGAATGGATTATTGTTACTGCAACTCTTTAATAACTAAAAATATGTCTTAGGTTATAGAAGAGACTTTGCTCCATTTTACAGYATGCTATTTTTAATAAGAAAAGAGACTATAAATTCATTGCTAGCAGTCCACGTATCTTCTGTGCCACACGCTCTATGTAACCCTGCATGCGCACGGGGGTTGGAATAGATGATCTCTAGAGATCCCTTCCAACCAGGCACTACTTATTAGGCATATGATGGTATCATAAGGTAATGGGTAGTTTCAGTAGTCACCAGAAATAATAAATTCTTCAAATTCAACTTTTTTAAGCTGATGCCACAGCTTTGTTTCATTGCTCGCAGAATAAAAAGCAAATGCTTCCTAGGCATCTAAGTCAGAGAAAAATCTTACGCTTTCTGAATAGTTTCAACTCTCCCTGCTTGCATGTGCTCAGAAGTACTACCCTGCTTATGCCCGTACTGCATCTAGCCAATGCACCAAGTCATCAATACATCATCAATATTTTTCTAAATACTGTAGTTCTAAATACTGCACTTATGAAGTGAATGCAGAGATAAGGTCAACTAGAGACTAAGGACATGAAACTGAATCAAAATTGGAATATAGAGCTGAGAGTCTACTGTAACATCTTTTAGAGAAAAACAGAGAAAGTGGAAAGGCACAGAGTAACCAAGATGAATGCTGCCAACAGAAAAGAATTGATGTGTGATGTATCTTTCCTCTYAATTTCACCTCGCTTAGCTAAAAGTTTGTCTAACACTTCCTACAGCAAAAATATATCAACCATAATAAGGTCTTTCTGCAGAAACTTCCTAAAGCTCTATGAAAACTCCACCTCAAAAGCTATAGCCCATTAAGAATAATTCATCCCTTAAAAACAATTGAGGCAAGCTGTATTAAAGAGAAGCTGTCTAGTTAAAAGTAACACCAGCAAAAACTCAAAAACAGGGTCACCAATAATACTGAGCTCTGAAACAAGCATATTACTTCATGAGCACCTCAATACACAGATCCTTTCAAATTAAAGATCCTTTCACTGTTCATCCACAGGTCATAGAAGTGACACAAGTGTACAGACTTCAGAMCCAAACTGAAGAGGCTGAAAATTTCCACAAACCCTTGGAGGTTAATCAGGAAGAAGGAGGGACAGTGAAGCAGACACAGAATACATACCTAAATGTGCTTACTCTGTTTTCCATCAAGCAACAGAAGAAAAAATATTGAAAATAATTCAGTAATAGAGATGGTTTGGGACAATAAAAAGTGATTGGCTTACAGCTGCCGTGGTCAGTTGATTTTGGCGTTAATATTCAAGTTTCATTTGTCAAATATAGTAGAAGTCGTGTGTAGTGTTGCCACTCCTATTCTTGCATAGCTAAAATAGTTGCACACAGCTATGGTAAAATTTAAAGCACATCTTTTCAGTGATGTTGAAGTCTGTCCTTTCTATTATAGAATTAATGCTATTTGAGTTTATTTAATCATTTTCAATTGGATTAGGTGCTCAATTGGATTAGGGTTCCGTATAGCAAAGAAAAATGGTACAACACTTACAACATTGGTCCACGCTGCTGTCACTTCTGTAGTTTTTACCATTGGCTTGTTCTTCAAAACCTAATGTATTTGACTTAATGAAATTCAGTCTATCAGAATTTCACAGTTAAAGAAATTATTTTTTAATTTACATTCTGAATCAACTCAGCTCCTGCATCAAGGAAGACATGAATTCAGCAACAACGTACTTCAGCAAAGCTTTTTTGTGTATAAAATAGAATCTGATCTTACCTCAAAGATAATTTTGCTCTGTGATTTTTTTACTCAGACATATCCAGATGGAAATAATAAAAGACTGTGCTTAATAAAGAGCCATCTGAGATTTTGATTGACATGGGTCATGACATATGAATTTAATTTCATAAAAGGAATTTAACTGAAGAGCTTTCTATTATTTCTGAGGTCTTCTAAGTTCCATTCATTTATTCTGTGAGTTACTTCCTCTCTTTATTCTCACTGCTATTCAATATGTGTCATCACTCTGTGATGCAGCAACCAATGAAATGTTGTTCAGACTCCAAGCCAGTCTGAGTGRGAGGGATGGAAAACATTTTCTGGAACACCTGGACTCATTACAGGAAAAGTCCATCTCAAGGACATGAAGAAACAATGCTAGAAAGTTAAGTTCCTCCTAATATTCACCAGAAAAATAACGGAATAAGCAAGGCAAAGTCTCACAATAAATTCATTTTATGATAAGTCTCCACTTATATTTTAATAAAACAGTGATAAAGCTCCCTCTGGAGAAATACTCAGAACAAACACAACAATTTKAACATGTAAAGGCACTAATGTACAAACTACATGGAAAAACTTTCACATGGCATAGAGTAGCTAGCAGAGGCAGACAAAAGGATGAGGCAGGGGAGCTAATTCACATTCTTCCTTTTGTCTTCTTAATGTACCAAAGTACCAAGACCCATCCAGGAGAGGCCCAACTTCAGAAGCCTAAATCTTCCATAGAATACAGAGGAAAGAGCTAGGTGACACCTTGAAAGAGTGTTTCAGTTACTAAACTGAAATCTTAGTGCCAACACTGTGCAAATCTCTAAGAGAAGAGTAAAACTGGTGACAGAAGAAGCCTCTTAATATAAGGAGGCTGCATGGAGAATGCAGATCCATCACTTGCCTGAACTGGCATTTTCTCTCCTTGCCTTAGAGCCAAACTCCATTCAGATACTGAGATCATCTGTCTGCAGAAAMATCCCCAAGAGCATGACCAAAAGAAAGGGCAGCAGACTGACTAATAAGACTAGAGGATCCCATACGGATTACAGCTGCCTCACGCTGATTTTTAGAATTCAGTCCTACCAGGCTTGCAAAGGTTCTCTCAGGTGGAAACAAAGAGTATATTCATAAGAAAAATGTCAAGAAAACTCCAAAAACAGATTTTACAAATCTAGACATGGAAAAGAAAAATGTGCTTGTAGGAGAAAAAAAAAAAAAAAAAAACCCCACAACCCTATGCTTCTAAAATAATACAATGCTTGGAACCATAGTTTTCAAATCCAATTCCCATAGGATAATCAACATGTACTAACTTCTCTCACAAATTTAGCAGATTTCTCACAGAAGAAAAAAAGAAAGGAATTGCAATGAAAGCCTTCCAGGTTAAGTGCATCCAGAAAGCTCACAGATTAAACTTGTAATTTGATATTACAGCTAAATTGACCTGCCTCAAGGACAGGAACAGTCAGAACAATAATTACATCATTCAGGAACAATCATCTGTTACCTTAGCTGTGTRAAGCAACTCACCACAATGCAGGCAAGAACCATTTTAAGTACCAAAGCAGTAGCAAGATTATAATACAGGATGGAAGTGGCAGAGGATGTATAGTACTATCTTAATAGCAAGGACCACCTTTGTCAAAACGAAAATACGCTTATGCCATGAGAGGGAAAAAAAAAAGCAGTTCACCTTTCATGCAGTCATAAATTTCTCTAGTGACTGAAGAAACACTGGAACTGTGAAAAATATCATTCTCAGTGTGAAATCAGTATGAGCAAAGACTGAATTTATAAAATGAAATACATTAATGCCATGTAAATCCTGGATTAGGACACACTTCTTAAGGTATTGTTTTCTCAATGCCTGGGGACAATTGTTATTCCCATAAGACGTGAATTGGCAGCACACAGAGTATGCTGAAGATCCATATTCATCCTAACTTCTTGAGTGCTATAAACAGCAATTAACCTTTGCACTGAAGATTATCTTAATCTGCAAAATTAGTGCTTACTCCTCAGACATAAATAACATATCCTGAAAAAAACAGGCTAAGGTCTTTTAGAATCCTGTGTGGTAAATAGTGTTACGTTCACCAAGAGTGGTTTGTGAACTGATTTCCTTGACAGGCATCACCATGATACGTTGGTACTGTGAAGAATTGCGTTATTTTCTTATTTTCAGAAGAATCGTCTGAAATCTAAAAAGTGACAAATATATCAACAACTTCATCTTGAACAAAATAAAAAAATCGAATCACAGTAACTGTTAATTCAATATAAATGAGGTCAGGCAAAAAGTTTACCTGGGAAAAAAAAGGGGGAGGAAGATAGCTACTCTAAGTTAATAGAGTGGACAAGAACAGACATCTACCGTAGCCTGGCATTACCTGTAATCACTAAGAAAATGAAGCATGAAGTTTAGGCTACTGGAAAAGTTCAAGATAAAATCTGAATTCAGCCCTTCTGCAAGCATCTTGGGTTGCTAAATGGGTTTTACATCAACAGAAACATTACAGGCAACTTGGAAGAAACATATTTTGAGGGTCACAAGGCAACAATCTACATGATTATTCTTCTTAAAGATTAAGTTACCATGTTATTTTCTTGAAAACATGCATTCCATTTATTCTGAAGTTTAATCATCAAAGCATGAAGATGCAGGATAAGCTGGTAGTGCTAATAATAAGAAACATCTAAATGTGATGATGCAAAACTGTTCTAAAAAACCTGCCTGTACGTTTAGAAAAAAAAATAGTATGTATGAATATAGTTTTGTAAACAAATACAAAATGCATAATTTACCAAATTAAATATGGATATTTCCTGGCTTATTATTCTGATGCTCCTGGGACTAAAATTTGTAATATACGTTTAAACGGGAAAATAAACCAAGGTGCATTCAATCCTCAGGACCAGGAGAGAGCGAGTTTGAATAAACGCCCTGCCAGACAGCAAGCACATCAAGTCCACAGCATCAGTTGTTTCACTCTACAGATTTACTCCTTTTCACAACGCTACTTACTAATGTAGACATAGCTGGCAACACTCAAGTCATCTCTTAGAAACATATACGTCCCCTGTAAGACAAAGGGCAAGGATTTTCCAAGCTGCCAAGATTTTTTGATTGTAGAAGATATAACAAGAGTTCTGGTACACAGTAGCCCCAAACACTGCAACAAATCCAGAAGCATAGGGGTATAGTATTCCTGCAAAAAAATCTTCCAGATTAGCAACTGTCTCTCCACTAGGTTTGAGGGTTAATTAGGAGAAAAATCAGATTCTGGCAGCAGACTAGCAATATGGACTTTTTTTCCTCGTTCCTCAGTTAAGTTGCTATGAAAAGGAAAGTCAGTCACTAGAAATCATATGTAATTATTTTTTTAAAAAAGTGGTAAAAATGTTAAAATATTTATGGTAAGCAATTATTGTCCCTAGGAGAAAGTCTTCAGCAAAAACATTCAGTATGAGAACAGTTATACCTATTCAGACAGGGTTAGGTGCAGCAGAAGCAGCTGCAAACTAGCTCAAGTTGTCTGCTTGCCCCCGTCACATGTGCATGCACCGTTCTGCAGGCCTCATAAAAAGGGACTGCAGATTCCAGCTCTTTTATCCCTCCTCTGCCTAGGAAATGAATGTGCCCCTGGAGGGAATATTGGTAGATATGGGCTTATGGCATCATTCTTAGGAAATCAGAAATGAGGTCTCCTAGAAACTATCAGAAGGACACTGCTGCATGGTATCTCAAGTCACTGACATGTATTATTTTGCCCTTTTAAAAGTATCAAATTATAATATATAGATTTTAAATGGTATATGGGAAATAGAAATAATGTCAGCAGCCTCAAAGTGCTTAAATGAAAGAGTAAATGAATGGTGATCTGCACTGAATAGAAGAGAAAAAGTTTAGGACGTGCAGCTTTCTTTGGCATTTAGAGCTGCTTTCATCCATGACTACAAATTGTCTTGGTTTCCTAAGCAGTTGCCTTTTTTTTCCTTCTGCAATGTCACTGAATTGATTTCATATACACTACTTTTTGAATGAGTTAGCCAACCATTCTGCTCAAAGCAGTGAAGCTCTTGCTGTCACAT
This sequence comes from Nothoprocta perdicaria, assembly GCF_003342845.1. Lineage (NCBI taxonomy): Eukaryota > Metazoa > Chordata > Aves > Tinamiformes > Tinamidae > Nothoprocta > Nothoprocta perdicaria. Next base: position 342,983 of record NW_020455508.1, read on the forward strand.
CAATTTTTCTTTCCAAAGTCCTTCAGAAAATAAATCAGAAACAAAGAAAGACAATGTGCTTCATAGGGCCAACTTTCCACTTCCAGATATCCCAAAGGAAATGAGAAAATACAGGCAATGCAATAGATACGTATGCATCTTTGTCGGTCATTACACAACTTGCAATAATTCACATAGACTTGGACAGGGTGTTACAATATATGTTAGAAGGAAATAAATTCAGTTAAGATACAAGTTSTTTAATAATTGTTCAATGTCTAGGATTCCTAGTGCTCTTCTTGAATGCAGGATAAATCAGGTGTTCTGATATCCCAAGCAGGATAATACAGTTGCACATATGGATTGCAAAAGCTTGAAAACTTGGGATTAAATGGGGTTACATCTTCAGGAAGGAAATCAGTCTCTAAAAGTATCTTCCTTACAATAGATAGTGCACAAGAAAAATCAAGGGACTTCCTCTCTATTCCCTTTATAAGAGATTGTGCACTGTCCTCATATTCTCCTGGTCAAGCAAAGGCTGCTATAACCACATGCTCAGGCACCTTTTGACGAGGCTGACAGTTGCAACCCTGCAGAACGTGCCCAGCAATGTGCTCACATGGCAGCAAAGCAGGAGCCTCAGGACCTCCTGGCCCCTGCACTGCCTGCAACTGAGACAGGGTCAGGGCAGCCACTTCAAGCCTATYAGCATTGTTAGGAACTGTAATGTGCACACTCGTGTGAGTGAATGCTCACATAACCGCGGAAACAGAAGGAAGCAATGAAAGCAGCAAAGAGATGCAGGGGCATTTACAGTTTTAAATACAGTTAAGAAGTACTATCCTGTCTGGGTGCAAGGAAGATTACACAGATCTAAATGATTCAGGTATTCCCCTATAGTGAATATTTCTCTCTGGCACACTGCGTAATTTTAAGTACTATTTAATGTCTGCACCAGCTCAGGCATAAAGAGCTCCAGATGACGATGGTAAAATATTGATCTCTCAGCTGTCATTAGAGAAGGATGCGCAGAGTCTTTTAAGAGTTTGGGTTTTTTTAACCCTGAAAATCTGCCCAACATCCACCATACCAGGCACAGCCATCCTTCCACAGGGTATACCACACATCTACYAGAGTAAACCACAGCATAATCTTTTGTATTTCGTCTCTTAAAARACACCTCCTGCTCAAGTACATTGTCTTGCAAAGCTGTTTGGCTGCTGTCTCATGCTGAGAAATGTTCTCCAGACACTCTAGCACCGTATTGACACATTGCACAAATCAGCCTCCTCCCACCTCTGGGAACATCGGTGCTATTCCTAGCTCATTTAACATAAATGGCATCATTTGCTACCTGTAACCCCTCTGCTACTTTGCATTGATTGCAGTCCAAGCCTGAATTTATCAGCAGGGACAGGKGCTTGTTTCCCTCTCAGGAGTAGTGCCCAGTGCAGCACATACTCCTGTATTAAGAGAATTGTTTGAAACTCTACAGCTGCAYAATACCTCTTATTTTCATCCTCTGCAGATTGTTGCTGTAACATAAATCATGTTCTCTTTTATGTGACACATGCACCACTCATGCACACTGACACTGCAGCTTTTGAAGTGCCAGTCCCAAAGAATACCTGCTGTATGTGAGAAAGCCACAGAGCGTCCTGCCAAGGCAAGTGGCTTCGTTGATGCTGTGCATTTATTATCATTGATAGACATTAATACTAAACTCCATGTCTATTAGAGAAAGAAAGCAAGTCTATTAAAAGTTTTATATATATATATATTAGATAGCTCATTAGAAAAAAATATTAAAAACCTGTAAGTACAGACATTAATAACTATGTACTGGAGYTGCATAAATTTCACATATTTTGACCATCTCGTTTCATGCCATATGAATAAYGATGTGAAAAAAAGACCAGTCTCTTTAAAAGCAGAGAGAAATATATTTAAATATATTTCTTCTAGGACAGAGTGTGCAGAACTAAAATTGCATTTGTTCAGTGTAAAGAAATAATATCTCAGAATGTCACATTGTGTGACATTAGGCAAGTAAGGCAAATTTTTCTGCTTTTCCAGAAAAATACTTATTTCCATATGGTAATGCTCATAACTAACTCTTTTAATTGCATTTATTATTTAATATGTTGTTTTCACAGGTATAAATTCTTTAGAACTGGATTTTTGATACCAGCACATTTTAGCAGAAAGTATTAATAATACAGAGAGGAGTTTGTTTCTTTTATAAAGAATATACTGAAGAACCACAGAGTTCAGCAGTGCAGTCTCATACTAGAATACTAAAACAGCTTTATGAAGCACCACAGGGAACAGTTCAGCTCACTTCAGACATCATCCACTTCAGTAAGATTAGTGATAATTTTTCCTTAATTTCCAGAACAGTCGGCCATCAGAGTGGTTTTTTTGTTGTTGCTGTTTTTTGTGTTTTTAAAGAAAAATGACTGCTCTGATCACGGAGAGTTTTATTTCCTCATGACCAAAAGCTGTAGTTATGCTAGTCTTTTAAYAGAAATCTGAAACAAGGATGATGAAGTGGCCCACTCATTTAAGAACAAGGTTAATAATTCCTGTGTGCCCAAAGGGATCAAGGACAGGGTGAAAAATGTTAATATYTCTATATTACCTGTTTTTAAAGCCAGATGAATAACAGAACTCTTTCCTGTTCTGAGTTTTCCATTCCAGAGCTCTTGCAGATATAACTACTAAATTTTTATTAACATTGTCATTAGAAGCAGTACATTCATAATATTGTCAATTCTTTCATCTTCAAAGTACCATAAAATATGTTGATTGCACAAAATTAAGAAATTCYAAATCAATTATTTCCAGTCAAAGACTTTGCTCCACAAATTGCCAGAATTTGTGGAAAGCTCCAATGTTTACTATCAATATGCTGATCAGACAGTATGATGATAGAAAGATTTTTTTTCAGTTCCACTAAAGATATTAGTGGATATTCCACTGAAGAGAAATTTGGGAAGAGGAGTTACAGGATAACCGATGCTTTTCTTCTAACTCTGTCTGCATTCTGGTGAAGTATTCCAATGTACATTCTTTTTCTTTGTTCAATTTCTGATTAAAATCTTCTCCTTCCACACCATAGACAAATCACTTAGGCTTGAGATAGTTGATAAGATTTCCTTAAATCAACACTTTGGCATGGAAACTTTATTTAACTACAGACCTTCATCATTGAGAGCGCCAGGACTGCAGCTCAGACGTCACTATGTCCATCTCCTGCATCAAACACTCAGTTACTACAGTAAATACATGTTCTMACCAAGGATCAAGTATTTAAGCTACAGAACAGCCTAAAACACATGTTATCTTAACATATGCCTTCTTATCATCAACTCACATCTTAAAAACAAACATTTAGCACAGCACATATTACACTGTGTTTGCCTACAGTGAACCCCTCCCTACAGGAATGGGAATCCAAATCCATCAGCACTGAGCCAGGGAAAGAGGACACAAGCTATTCAAAAAACATGCACGCACTTCAGAAAAAAAGTGGAATTGTATGGTCCTTTAAACGATGATCTCATTCACTATTCCTTCTTTCCAGCATTCAAAGGTGAAAAATCAATGTTCCAATTGATTTTCCTATCCTGTTTCATTTTTATCTGTAGGCAAATGGTATTACTATTGAACTGCTCTCTAGAAATACTTTGACTTATTAGTGTAGCATACAACATAGYTATACAATTAGAAGCTTCTTCTCTCCCTCCCTCCATCATAACCTATTACAGTTGGGCAATTGAAAAATGCAGCCTTTCAGATATGYTATTAGCTATTTTGCTTTTAATAGAGGGCCATGCACATTTCATATTTGTATGATATTAAGCATGATTTTTTGTTTATTTTTATATTGCATTCTAATTTCATTTAAGATGATGGAGCAAATTCAGAACCAATTCTAAAGGAAACAAAATCACTATGAATTACCTCTTATTCTGGCCTCCTCCCCCCTTTTTTTTCTATATACTCTGGCCTAAATTAGCCTTTGCTGTAGCATCAGTGAAATAAATGGAATCTGTATGTAGTTGATACAGACATAAATTGMTCACATCATGAGCAATGAACACAGCTAAGCAAAAGGCAGGTATCCATATCCACTCCCAAATAAACTGATGCTGCTTTTGTCCCACTGTACCATAAGCAATTTCACAGCAGTCTAAATAACAGTGAGTAGTGTCCTAAAAGGCATTGCAGCCATGAGGCACCTTTTGTACTGTGCCATAAAGGCAGCATAGGGAGGAACAAGCCGAAAATCATTAAGCAGCCTGGGGATTCCCCGTGCTGCAGAGATGCAGTCTTACCTACTGAACCATTATTATTTAATCTGTTGCCTATTTAAAAAATTGGCCCAAAATTTGAGGCAAAAGCAAGCCCTAAAGCTCGGCTTAATCATTCACTCAAAACTATTATTGGTAAGCAATTTCCGTATTTTGTGGCTCTCTAAGCATTATTACAGTAATTTTCATATGGTAAAATACACGTTACACTGAACAACATCTTATTAGGCTTGTATCATTCATGTATTTTCTTGAATCATTCAAGAATGATACAAGAAAACATACATCTATTTCTTCATTCTCTCATACCATACTAGCATATTTGCGAGATAAAGGAAAGGAAAGGGAAACAGCAGCACATGTGGTAACTCAGCCACACACCAAGCATCCCATCTCAGGCAATATGTGTCTCTGAAATCCTTCAAGCAAGGTTGTCTCTATGCTTGATTTCTCTAAACACAGTGAGGTACTGGGTCTGTGCAGACGCTATTCATACTGTGCCACAAATTAATATGATATTCTGCTATTTTGGGAAGCTTAATCACTTCTAATAAAACAAAGAAGTACCCCAGCATAATAACAGTGAATGTTCCTTCCTCAATAAAAAAATAAATAAAAAGAATTAAAGAAATATGAGAATAACAACAAAAAAGAATAGCTTTAGCATTTTTTTGCAGTAATGTCAATCATTTCACTGATTTTTTTTTCTTACGTAATAAGCTATCATTGCAAAATTTAACTTTTGACAATACATTTATATTACATTTATTAAAACCTTAATCTGGTCTCTCAGTGCCTATATGCCAGGTAGGTTACAAGCTCTTTGTAGCTTGTAGGTAACGTCTCTATTTCTGCCGAGTCACTACACCTGCTGTCTTTTTGCCAAGTGAACAGGTACATACACAGAGGTAGGAGTGTACTGAGTACAATTCTGTATTACTGCAGTTGGTAAAGAGACATATTGTATAGGGAATAAATGAGAAATCATTCTTCAGTAATTTCATCACTTATGGATCTACTTATGGTAAGTCTACAATAAGTTCGTTTACTCACACAAAACACAAAGAACATAGAAGCACTCCACCCATTTAAGGCAGAACTGTATCAGTATGGGTTGATTGAAAATAAGACACAACATCAATTTATGACTTCATTTCTTAATGGACCTGTTTTACCATGGATTAAGTAAAAAATTAAATGGATGGCCAGTATTGTTCAAGACTTTCAAGTACTATTACACGGTTTTCCTTAACTTCAAAATAGGGACTCTAATATTTTTAAATGACTTTTTTTTTTTTTTTTTGTAAATCACAGTTCTTTTGGTCAGTCAAATTCAAACATCTCAGAGGGATTTGCTGTAAAGCAACTGTTAGCATTCAGGTATGTGAGCATCAAGCTCAATTACAGTGGATCAGGTTGGTCATCTAAAAGTTGAACATTCAAAATGGTAGGGAAAGTTACTCCTCCCTTTTTCTCCTTAGGCTAAAGATAGTAGGCTACTACTCCCCAGTTACTCTTCTGACGTCTGTTCCCTCCCCTTCAGTCTACTGCTTTAGGCTATTTCCCCCATTCTTGCTTTATGTTACTAGGCCAAATAATAACACAACCCCCCCAGGAAACATASAAACCTATTCATATTGCTTCTTTARTACCTCTTAATAAAAGTTTATTTCAAATAAATCCTGTTCTAATGTTGACATACAATACAGAAGGTCTGGCATTAGTTGCAGTTATATAAGATTCCTATATTAGAAGGGACAGCAGCAATTATGACAACTTTTCAGGAGTGGAAGAAAAGTTTGGTTTAGGACATTAAGCAGGTGAATGGTTCCTCCAATAACCTGCTAATGTAAGGGACTTCAGATGAAGCACGAGCAATAGCAACAATTATCCAGCTAAAAAAAAGCAGTGTAAATGCTACATGTAAGTCAATCCCCACATGCTGAGCAGAAGGAAACGAGAGACATTAGGCAGACAAGACARAGAATAAAAGACAGAAAATAGAAGGTAGAAACTCGTGAAGCAGAAGATATGAAAGAGGAAAAAAAAAGCTAGRGATTATTTTACACATCATAATTATGGACCATGACAAGTTAATTCATTTACATTTTGCAGAGTATCAATACTCCAAGCATTGATAAATACCTAGACAATCTCCTCTAATAACCTAGAGCTGTGGCTGGTGTGCAGAACCAGAGCACCTGCCATATAATATAAACATTCTCATGCAGGGCAACAATTACTTCTAATACCTATTTTGTTCTATTTCTGCCCTTCTTTCCCATTCTTCAATTTTCTCTTTAGGTATACGGAAAGCAGATCTTGGATGAATGCTTGACTGTTCTTTTTAGGTCAATCCTGATTCATGTACTGCTTGTATCAGCAAAAATAATGAGGAATAATGTCTTTGTTCACTCAGTGAACCATACAGCAATTCATATAGTGTAATTTATACYTCATATAAACTAACATTATTTTCTTTTTCCACTCCACCAAGCACAATTTTTTAGACYAGGTCAGAATCTATATTTTCAGTTCTATCACTTTCTAAACTTACCTTTTACTTCTCAGATTTCATTTGATCATTGTATATCTTATCTTGTGCATAATTTGGATATACAGACTAAAAATATTCTAAAATTCAAAGGTGCAAATCTATCAAAACACTTTAATGCTCTGCACAGGTCCTGGGGTATGACATGTAGAGGCACTTTGATGTAGAAGACACAATAATTCCAACTGAATCACTGTTAGGTTTGTTTTTTTTTTTTTTCTAAGAAACTTACCTATTATGAAAAGACAATTGGTAGACAAGACCTTCTGTATTTTAGAATAAAATAACAGGTGAAATTTATATTAGAATGTACTTACATGTTCCAGTACTCACAGCAGCTATCTTACTCATCCAAAATCTACAGACAGGTTTTACAACTACTGATCTCATGATGGTGTCTGTTACGGTCTGTCTGTCTCATGGAAGGTGTCTGTTATGCTCTTCTAAAGAAAAAAAAAAAAGCTTTACAAACAGTTCACAAATGATTTTGTTTTCAAAACGTAGCGAAATTGTGCCTTCCCAAAATAATTGCAACAATRCATCTGTCTCATGTACTTAAATTGAGATTTTGCAATATTTTAAATGTGTGCTTTCTCTTTTCTACACAGTTCACTGGAAAACAAAATCCTGCACCGCTGCTTCTGCTTTATGAACATCTGCATATCCATTCATAAAACTTGCCCCTCTGGCAGACATTAACACTAGCCTAACTTGGCAAATTTAGTGGAAGCCACTAGGGCAACTAGATTCTCCCCCGCGCACAGCCTAACTGCTGCAACCTCTCCATCAAGCACTAGCAGAAGGCAGGTGGCAGACACACCACCCTCTTCCCCTGCTGCGTTCACATCACACCTGCACCTCATCCTGCTTTTTGCACCAGCTCCACCGTTTGTTAACGGCAAGAGAAACCTCTCCCCACATGGCCCGTTTGCCTCTTCCCCTGCTACAGAAAAGGTGTTTGCAGAGTCACTCGCCYGCCTTGCTCGCTCTTTCACCCTGAAAGCACAATGGGCCGAGCGAGCAGTGAAAACCGAGCATGGGCAGCGTTGCGACCGTCGACGTTGTGGCCGTTGGCGTCGCGGCCGTTGGCGCCCCATTGAGGCGGGACRCACGTGCTGCGCTAGGGCGGGGGCAAGATGGGGGCGCGGCCGTTACTCAGCTCTGAGGTGACCGGTAGCCGCCCCCAAAGGCCATTAMCTCTGTATAGGGCAGTACCAACAAACACACATCGAAAAGTAGTTCTGTCTATTACCATCTTGCTGGGGAAAAACCTTTTGTTGCCCATGTAGGGATGCTGTGCAAAAAGGTKGTGGGCCCTTTTCTCTGTAAATGTCAAAGTAAAGCAATGCATATGGTTGTATGAGATGTAGGGTAAAATTGTACCTCAGAGTTCTGCAAATTTCACATGATGGTACTCACTTGCTTCACAAAGGCTGTTCACAGGTTATAATCATTAATTTTTATGAGTCGTGCTGTTACTTGGCAGTAGCTATGTATAAGCCAACCAGTGAACAAAAATAAATATGAATGTTCTTCCTAAACTCACCATCTGCCACAAGCTTATGATACCTTTTAAATAGTTCAGGTAGCTGGAGCATATTTCTATATAACTGAAGTGTCTGSGAGGATAACTGCAGAGTCCAGTGCAGCCTTCAGTATTTCCATGCATTTCCCCCCTCTGGAAGAGCAGGCAATTAACTTTCCATTAATATATTCCTAGGCAACTATGCTATATTTGGGCCTGTCAGCTACTCCTGGAGAGTTCTCTGATTACTTAAAAAAAAAAAAAAAATCACAAAATACCTCCTTGGACTTGATAACAAGAGATGCTTAGGTAGAGTATTGCTATTGCTTGAATCAATGTGCAGTGTGAATAGCTAAGTCAGACCAAGCCCAGGAGTAACTCTGGCAGAGGCCGAGAGTCTCTGAGGCCAAGAGCCTCAGCAGCCCCTACGATGCCTCTACATCCTGCTTTTCCAGTGGCACTTTCAGCACCAGCACTGGTTTATATTCATAGTAACCCTTAATGGATTTCCATGAACTCGACCAAATAACCTGTGACATGGACTCCCACAGCACAGCAGATACCTGCTTGACCTTTGTTTGCTTTGAATCAGATTCCAATAAGTTTCTTTGAGTTGCCCTACTTTTTTGTTCACTTGACTGGTGATACATGCTTATACGCCATTTCCATACTGCTCATTTTTTACAGAACACTATCCCTGTTGTTGTATTTATTTACTTATTTCCCATAGGAAGCTCATCCATATTTTGCTCTGTCTTGTTGCCCTTGGGGGGAAGATGTGGGTATGCAGACAAATCATGGATTGCAATGTCATGGTCGTGCTACTAAAAATTCAGTGTTTGATTTGCTCTTTTGTTTGATACAGAACACTGAATAGACACTGTCGTGAAACTCTCTTATCATAATCCCAAGATTTTGTTCCTGAGAGGCTGTGATCAGCTCAGAGCTCATTATTTTGTTTTATATTCTAAAAGCATTAACACACAGTCATCAATGTGCCATGTCCAGGCTAACTACTCTTCTCCAGCACAAAAACAATATGCAGTTTCATAGCTGATACTGGCTTCCTAAATGAGCTATTTTATTTATATTATTCCAACTGAAAAATTGTGCCATGTAGGCATTTGCAGTAAAAAARTGAGACTTCACTCATACAACAGCAAGTGCTGTGCTTATTCTTGGAGTCAGTAATGTTTTTTGTAACTACATATATACACCATAACTGGAGTATAAAAATAAAAGAAAAACTTTTACAGATTTTCRTTTGATTTAGGCACAGTTAGAAATGCTATTTCAAGTCTGGCCTAAATTCCCTAAGCTGCTGGAGCTGGAGYATGTGTGAAAAACATTACAAGGGATGCTATTCACTAGCTGTATTGTCTGGTGTGTGGGAAATACCCTATTAGCAGGCTGGCCAAAAAAAGCTAAATAAAATGAATTATAAACTATAATAGAAATGTGAATTTCTAGCTGCCTATATTCAGCATTTTGTTGATTAAATTTCTTCTGGCATCAATGAACAGATTGAGTCACTTTTCTCTAATGCTAAAATATTTTGAAAATTTTTATACACTAATATTCAATCAGCTGGAAGTTGCTGAGGATTAAAGGTATTTTTGTAAAGCAAATACTTAATATTTTCACATTTTAGCTTTTTTCCTTTCTTCTTCCTATGCAGTAAACTCATAATACTTTTCAGCCCTGAGCTATCTACCTTACTACACTTCTATCATTATAGTCATTTCAACTGTCATGGTATTTGTTCTTATGAGTTTCAACATGGACAGTCCGGTAAGTGGCAGCTTCTCTTTTCAACAGAATCAGTTCCAATAAAAGAGACAGCTGATCTTTTAGAGTTACAGTCCCTTTGAGCCAGATATATTCTTCCAATTTTATTAAATTGGCAGTGAATTTAGACCCTGAAAAATCTGCAGTACACGGTAGACAGAATGAGGAGGAAATACTTAGGTATTGCAATTGGTGCAATTTACATTTAGCAATTGCACTGGTAGTGATCGCTGGATGGTGGCTAAAGTAATGTCAAGGTTCAAAACTGAACAGGAGTAGGAGCTTGGTTTATTACTGGCCTTCATGAACAGAACAAAAAAAGATACTGGCAATTGTCTTGCTTCAGTGTCCTTATGTCCTGCAGCATTTGGTCCTAACTATAATTCTTCGGTGCCTGCTGTTCTAAACTCCAACCCTTGGCCTTGGACATGACCTGTTGTACTATATAGCTGTCCTACTTATAGACGCAAAACTATGACTGCCAGAGCATGACCATCCTTTCAAGTGCCAGTTAATCTTTAATTCCTTGTTCTGCTCACGTCACTGGAGATGTGCTCCTTTTTTTGTTGTGTAACCATTTTTCAGGGTAGGATGAGAAGGGGACCACTAGTGCTGTTATCCTGAATAATGTCATCCAAGATATATTTATGCTGTGTACAAGGCAGTATCATGTAGAAATACTAGCTCTGGATGAATTGATATTTCTATGTTTGCAGTTTTAGAGCCCACAACTTCAGGCCAAAAAAAAAAAAAAAAAAAATCATTATTTGTGTACCAAAATCTAAGTTACATGACAGTGCCTCTAAGCAGATGACACTGTGAAGCCTTTTCCAGACTTCCAGACATTTTCAGACTAATCAGTGTGAGAACTTTTGCTCACAAAAGGATCTCCTGAGCACAGCAGCAAATGGAATCTGTGATGACACTCTGATTTTATAACATCTTAGTTTTAGGAGCTAAATTCTTTCCAGACTCTCTGGCAACTCTTCTCCCATGAGCATGCACTCACGATTAAACTGTGTGGATTCCTGCAGTGGAGAGCAGTAAACCCCAGTAGAGAAGCTACTCCATTTTAAAAAACTAACTCAAAAAACACTCGGGAAACACTCAGGAAACAGTGGATATGGCTTTGTAAATGAGGTTTTAGGATTAGAAGAACTGACCAGAGAGGGAAGACCTGAGCTCCAGTTTCTTCTCTGAAGACTGATCATGCATTTTATTCTACAATTATTTCATATGTAATATATACACTGTTGGCACAACCACTAGGCCTGGTATCTTCCCCTCATCTAGAAGAGTGCTAGGCCAGGGGACCATGCACATATTTCTTTCTTCAGTAAATAAACTTTATGCACTGTACATTTATTTTTTTTTTTTTATCAATAACACCAGCGTTGCTAGTTCTGCAAATAGTTGTAGGTTTTACATGAAACTCATTATGCAGACTTGGTCAAAAACGCTAATTCTCTCTCACAATAATCCCCAAAGGAGAAAGGGTATGTAAGATACTCTTACACKGTATTAAGGGAAAAAGGGAACAGCAAAAGCGAGTAGTGTATTCAAAGTTGCAGATGTAATCTAGTTCTCATTAAGTGTAAATATTTCATTTACATAAATTATCCTGAAAAATGCTTACAAGAGTTGGGGAAGAAAAAAGATACGGTTTTGGATCCAAAGCTTTGCTGGGGCCAGTGGTTGCTATGAGCAATTTCTGGCTCGGCTGCAGCAAGCTAGTCCCATTCTGCAGTAAAAACAAGATGGGAGCTCCAGCCCAGCTACATAGGGCTACATGACCAGTGCAGAGAAGAACTAGCTATGTCAGTGGCAGATTTACTGATCAGAAATACATGGTTCTCACTTAGCAGTTGCAACCAGTGCAGCTTGAAGGAGAAAGCCAGCAGAAGGAATTGCAAGCATGACTGAGAGCATAGACATGACTTGCAGACAACAAAATACATCAGAAATGCAGATTCTGAAATAAAACAGTTGCCTGCTGTGTTTAAGGAAACATGACTTTATGTAACTAAACCAGAATTAGAGCGGAGACTATGCCTGACTTCAGGGGCTGATTTCTCATTCCAGTGGAACGATCAATAGATTTGAAGCATATGCTAAATGCAAGTACCGTATGCAAGTATTTTCCTGATTTATGATCTCTACTGTTTAAATGAGAAGCCAAATTAGTCACAGCACTGCAATGACTGTGGAGTAAAGAAAATAAGTGACTCCCTGCCTGTCTCAGTTTCCTGGCCATCGATAGCCGCACTGAAATTTGTGGTTGTGATACTATAAGCATTATACTTGAACTTAATACTATGCACATTAGTCACTCTGAAGACAACAGAATTTTGTTTGACTAGTTCCTGAAGTATTTGAGAGACCAATGTATAAAAATGACTGCAATCGGGGAAAGCAATTTATTTTAATATTTCTATTTTTCACTCTGCCAAGAAAGGGAGTACATAAGGCAGATTAGATTTTAGCTCAAGAAAATGGGTGGTTCAGGTTTAGCAATAAATTAGCTGAAATAATTAGTGCAAGTTCCATGTTGCTAATGCAGACATTCAAAAGCACTGTTGTGCCTTGATACCAGGGTAAAAATAACTAATACAAGCTTCAATTACAATTCTTTCAAAAATGATTTTTCCAGAAGATTAACAGAGTGATATAGACGATTCTACAAGAGCCTGTATTTTTTTCATTTATGGGAACAAGCAGATAAAGTGAATCTACTGAAATGAGGTGCAATATTGCTTAAAACTCTGCCGTATTTGATAGGACACTTGATATAATGATCATAAAAGAGGAATAAAAAAAGCAGAGAAATATGAAGACTTATTTTCACAGGTTACACTGCAAAAGGAACAAGACAAGTAAAGAGATCATGTTTTTGTCATCCGTGGGTGATATTGTATGACAAATAAAAAAATGGCTTGTCAGCAGGAGAYGGTGAAAATCTGTCCATTTTACTTTAACATCTTGCAAAGGAACAATCAGCTGATTAGCTCCCTTTCTACAAGTCTTCCATCATCAGGCTGAATGACTTGCTTTTTTGCTCTTTTATAACTGAAAGAAAGAAGAATCGGTCTGTCTAGCTTTAACATATTGTATTAGGCAAAAAAAAAAAAAAGAGAAGTTTATGCAAGGAAGCATTGATACATGTTATAGTGAATCTAGAAGATTAAACCTAGAAGATTTTCTTCAGAAATTACCCTTCATCAAAACACGTTCTTTCAAAGTCATAAGGAAGAACGCCCCTCTACTCAGCTCTGGTGAGGCCGCACCTGGAGTACTGTGTGCAGTTCTGGGCACCCCAGTATAGGAGGGACGTGGAGCTTCTGGAGAGGGTCCAGAGAAGGGCAACCAGGATGATTAAGGGAATGGAACATCTCTCATATGAAGAGAGGCTGAGTGAGCTGGGCCTGTTTT
>NW_020455508.1:357198-406368 GCF_003342845.1 Nothoprocta perdicaria
CACATTATTTCCCCAATGTTGAGGCATATGAATCCAGAATCCAAGTTTTCACCAATGTTGAGAGGCATATGAATCCAGAAGACAGAACGCAAAACTAGGATATTGCAAAACTGAATTCTGTTCCAAACTCTCACACAAATATTCCATGTGACTTTGGACAACTAACTCCACATCCCATGCATTCCCTTCTGAACATTTTGCTTGTTTGTATGTATTTGGTTTGCAGTGCCTGTGAGAGAAAGGTTTTGTGGTGTAATTGCACAGCACACAATGCAACAATGCCATGACTTTATAATTAAAGTCTCTAGGTACAACAAATAAATATGGGCATGCCTAGCAAAAATAAGATAAACAGCAAATCAGATTGTACATGACAGTATAAATAAACATGGAAATGGGCTACTTGGTTTTAATATACTCTCTAGCTGTTAAATGTAACACTGARTAAATAAATATAGCGTAGTTCTGATTATTGCTCTTGACATCAAAATTAAGCTACTAGTCAGAGGGCATGTTTAGGAGTTTTGGAAGACCAGTCCTGCCTCACAAAACATAATTGAATCTGTTGCAGCAATTTCTCTTAAATGAATCAGTCACAATTTTCCCTGTGATAATTGTATGTTGCAAGGTTTGAAAGAGATTTGAACAACAATGTACCTAATTGTCCTTTTGTACCAGTGAGAGCTCCCAGAAACTCCATTTGATAAAGTTGCTGGACTTACACAAGTGAAAACTGAAAACTCAAGCCCTGCAAGATGTGACAGTCCCAGCAAAAATTTATTACCTAATGCTTCTCCTCTAAGACTTTTTATCTGGTTTATTATAATTTCCTTGTAAAAACACTGGGAAAATCACTCCTCCCACAACATAAGAGTAAGCTTCGTTTTGAAGACAGCTTCATTGTGTCAGAAGAATAAAATTCTCATTTTTCGCTGGGGTTAGTTGATCTCTGAGATTTCCTGGGCTCAAGTTCACAAGACCCAGGATATAAGAATGTGACCTTGTGCTCAGTTTTATTTTCCATRTGTTATGGACAGGAGAAACCTATGCTATGAACAGCAGGTCTGAAGCAGTTGTGGCTGTAGTTCTGTTGCTGAAGAAAAGAAATGCACCATGCTGCAATAGCTCCAGATTTTCCTGAGTACTTAAGATTTCTTGCTCACTAACATTATCTAGTTATACTTCAGCCAAGGAAAAAGAGGAATGAATATCTGAAGCCAAGTGATTCAGAGTGGAAAAGCTTTGCAGACTATCAGGATTTACAGGAAGTGTTCATCCCCAATGCTTAGGGGTCTGGGTTATTTCAGGGACACTCTTAACAAAAAATAAATTGATAAGATGTAGGTTTTTAATCAAACAAAAGGATGTAGTGGCTTGTCCAAAATGGATTCCCACAAGCTTCATCATACCTTCTCTTTAGCTCAGGTTTGCAATAAGATATCTATCCTATAGATATCTTAGAAAGATAGACCTTTCTCAAGCATTGAACCATCCCAGTAACAGCAGCATATATATATATATATGTAGTGAAACAGGGAAGTATAGTAATGAAATATGTACATATTGATGGTGTTCAAGATCATATTGCCTGACTGTTTATCTGTTGTAGATACTTTGTAGAAGAAGTAGCACTTTAGTATTTCTTGGAACACTGGGCAAGTTCCTGATGATGAAAGAAAATGTATGCTATGACAATATTAAAAGCAGTAATTAGAGACTGTCAGTGTAACATCAGTCTTGGGCAAGAGAATAGAATGGCTGGAAGGGACTCTATTAGCAAAGAAATAAGAATTACAGTATAATTAAGCAACTTGGGTACAAGCAATGGATATTTTCATTAACTTGATTGCTTAATGGCATTACAATTTTGGAAGCGAATGACAGAGACATAACAATATATAACAATTGACATAACCCATTTAGTAATTATGTGGGTTTTTTCATATATATATATATAAAACTTCAATAGAATGCAAAAGAATTAAACCTGTATATATATGAAATCTGAATCTTAAATCTTCAAATATAATTCATGGTAGAACAGTTAAATTTATATAATTATTATACAGCTAAACAGTTAAATTACAGGCTGCTGTCCCTCACTGAAGTATTTTTGTCTAGAATGTAAAAGATATGTAATCACTAATACAATTTGCAGGTGAGACTGGGGAGCTGGGAAATTGTTAAAAGGACACATTAACTGACAAGAGTCAAAGTAGATTGCTTGGTTACCTGTCCACAAATCAGAAAAAAAAAAAAAAAAAAAAAAGGAATATGTGATGTTTCACACATGGGACAGACAGAAGACTATATGCTGGGAAGCGTACCTCTGAAAAAGGCTATGGCCTCCACTATACAGTCAGATGAGCAGCCTCTTTGTCGAGGTAAGACCAAGAGAAATACAAGAAATGTTGCGGGTGCCTTCTATAAATCAAGGTTGCATAGGTCAAAACTCTCTTAGATTTGGTATTTGTGTCGGTGCCGCTCGAATTTTGTGTCCAGGTTTAATGGCTACACCTGCAGATGAATAGCAATAAATTACAGAAGATTCAGAGAAGAAAATTGTAAGAATGACTAAGATGTGACAAATATTCCTTATAGTGGGAGACTTTGCTTCCAAAAACCAAACTATATAAAACACACATGAATCTCAGTGCATTCGTCAATGGTGAATATGCCACCATATCTCTAAGATAACTGAGTTTTCAACCAAGCAAAATCTAGTAAAGCCTACCTGAATGCCGGAATGCTTTAAGTATAACATCAGCTACATTTAATTAGGTTTTGTGTTTCTCTGATTCTCCTAGGCAGCCTTTCAAGGAAAAACCTTTTGGAGACCTTGAGACCTTCCAATCTCCCAGCTGATAACTCACACTACAAGAACTTTGTGCAACAGAAACATAATATATAGAAATAGCTTTCTCAGCTACCTCAGAGAGATCCTTTGGCTCATCTTGTTAATTTAGTGCACATATTTGAAGCTGTATGCTTTGAGTTACAATTTTTCTCCTTTAGATTGAAAATATTATTATGCATTGGAAGTGCTGACATTTAACCTCTCTAATTGTTTTTTCCTAACTTTAAACTTGACCAGCTTGTTACAAATTTAACTGTGTATCTTTTCCATTTGCTCTAGCCATGCACAGGTCATGACTTCAGGAAAAAAATATCCATGCGGATTTGCTGAATGCTAATCAGATGATCGCATACATAGTAAATTTCTTTAGTAATAACAAATGTGGAAGGAAATACAGATAGTATTTCAATAATAACAGAGGCAGAACTGTTCAAGCTCATGTGTTTTACAAAGCTCCTYGAAGCACCAGGCATTCCAATTGTAGGTGACACAAGCAAACACCAGCACATAGCATATCTTTGGGGCACATAGTTGTGAACAACCCTTCCCAACAATGAAATTGCAATCAAGCAATATACTTTGAAGTTAACAAACTTTGAAGTTAATAAAAAAGAAATAGCTGCTGAGATTAAGTGATTAGCCAGAATCTATACATCATAGGAAAAGATGAGTGAAGCAACTATATCACTTTGATTTATAGCTTTGGAGGTAAATCCACTTAATATCAAGAGACAAAGTAAAATATCTGGTTCTTGATATAGCCTTGGGATACATGTCTGAATGAAGCCAGAGAGAAAGTAAAAAGGATGGCATTGTATCTCAAAAATTCAGTGTAAGCACTACCATCATTCAGTGAAGCCAACTAAAGCCTTCTGAAGTCAGCAGTTTAATTAAGACAGTCTGAAATAATAACCTCACAAAAGACACATAATCCATGTATTTGAATCCAGAATTAGTAAATAAAAAGCTCTAATTCCATGTTTCAGCCTCTCTTGACTAGTGTTTTTTTAACAGAACCAGATAGTGTTGAAAAAGCTCTTCCAAATTCTTGCTATTTTGTCAGCTCATTTGATTCCTTCAGCATTAATCTTACATGGTCGGTTCTGACAAGTTAGGCTCTTGATAAAAGGCACAAACTGAATTCATCGTCACCTGAAATCAGTTGTACTTATCTACATCAATGCAAAGAGAAGTAAACAACAATGTTCTGATTTAATTGAACTTTTTTTAAACTTGTCTGCCCTAGATATAAATGAGGACATAAAAAATCAAGTTACTTCAGAGAATCATTTGGCATGGATTCTCATATATTCTTTACCACCATTAAGAAATATATCGTTTTTATTTGTCTTAAGCTATTAATGCGTGTGATTACTCTTTAGCACTGCACTATATAGTAGAGTGAGTAAGTATGTGAATACCAGCAAGTTAATGTCAGTCTCTCGTTTAGGAGTCACTCATATTTTCAGATACAAGCAGCATCTTCTCCTGTGCCCCAGCATCCCTTTGCTGGTGGTGGGACAGGCCCTGATGTGGGTCGGAAAGAGGGGGAAATTTTCAATTCCCCAAGCCAAGATTGGAAAGGTAGAGTAGCACTGGCTGCACCTCACCAGAGTTTGGGTAGCTTTTCAAAGCACAGTGCATGCCCAACCTGGCAAACTGCCACAGGAATGGTATTACACAAGTTCCATTTGCCAGCCTTGTTGCAATTATGATGCTTAGTCCTGTCTTCAGAGTTTGCTGACTGGTTTCTGACGAATTTATAGGCTATAATTGAAAAGTTTGCTGTGACTCCTGCTAGGGGACCTTGTTATACCTGCATTCTTTTCAGCAATAGTTACTAGGTTTGCTTGGGCACTAGATGTGCCTGGGCACTGCCCAGAATGGTGTTGGGAATCAAGCAATGTGAAGGATTAGTGGCCCGTTACTCAAGCTTACACCCTAACCCTGTTGTACTTAGCAGTGCAGACATAACCACAGGCACCTAAAAAGACCTTTTGCATCACAATACATAGATAAAGAAGGCCATGGCCCTATGGATGTTTCCTCATATTGCTAAGATGTATCTTCCCCAGACTGCTACGCGTGCCTGGCTAACCAGTCATTGACAAAGCAGCTATTCCGTTGCTGGTGAGGAACATTATATTGCTGTCGCCAACTGGCAATTTGTACTGCAAGGATGTCCCTGAAGTAAGAGATACTTTTCAAATAAGGTGACTTTCAAACTGTAGGAGGATCTGTTATGGGCATGAGTTTATGCTCAGACAGAAGCCAAGAAGCATGTTAGCCAAGAGGGATACGATTTCCTGGGCTGTAGGAGTTGGGAAAACACGTTAACGTCTCTGCCTAGCCATGCCAAGTTACGTAGCCCTCACTTCTCAGAACATCTGGCATTCATATTCTTTGGCTTTTCTAGTGATGAAGCAAGTATAGATGATTATGATTGCCTTTTCTTGAGGGTTTTCTGTCTTTTCTTTTTCAGCTGATGGTAAAACCCCACATAAAAAAACACCATACACACACACACAAAAACTGTGACTATAAAGAAATCCAAATAGGCTCTGTACAGTTGGTGCTGGAGTGCCCATTTAGGAGACTGAAGGGAAAAAAGTGGCACCTGACTGGGGAGCATTTAGATGCAAATGTTCCAAACAGGCACATAGCACCAAAGAGCACACTAGGACACAGTGTCTACAACATGTGAGAAAAGTATTTTGCATGCTTAAGGTCCCTGTGTTATAGGACTCTCAACAGTCTGCAAATCTAAAAAGTGCCCCCTCCAAAGCAATWTGGGCCTGGGGTCAAGGGAAATTAAAGATGCCATACAAATTAACATCTATGCCACATGAGGTGGTTGTAGTGAGCAACTGATTGCTAATATTTGTACTGTTTCATTTGTACTGTGAAATACCCTGGGACATGTTTTAATAATATGTTAGAGGGCATTGAAATGCCTGTTGTGCTGGGTTTTTTAGAAYCCTGGTGTGTATGGACTGCCAATCTGAAAGGGTTCTAGTGTGCCAAATTAATTTTATAGATTGTGTTGGGCAAAGGTCGATTCATTTAACAAATAAAATATCAGTTTAATTGTGTCTCTGTGCTTGCTCATTAGGGACATGGGGTGCCATTTAATTGATTTGTGTGGATTGCTAGAGCTCTTCTGTGTGTCTGTGCACACTTTAATAAGACCTTTCTGCAGCTCAGTGCCTTCCTTGCTCTTGCAGTAAAAGTGCTGACAAGTGCTTGCACATGGTAGCAAAGGCAAGGAAAACAAAGCTTGAATAGTAACCCCATCTAAATACACGCCAAGTACTGAGAAAAACCTGCGAAACATAGGTGGAGGGGAAGGGTTCTCCCTGCCTTGCTAACACCAAGCCTAGTGCAGGCTCAGTGTCAAACAAACCTTTTGCTCTCTTCCCTTGCCCTTGCCATCATGGCTGCACGCCAGCCTCTGAAACACAAATACTCTGTAGCAGTTCAACCAGTGGAGCTGCATGTTGACAGCAATTCTGTCCATTTTCAAGTCATCTTCRGCACAAAGACAGAACAAGTTCCTGGCAGATCGGGGATGAATTCAGTAGTAAGGGAAATTGTGTTAAAGAAAGTTTAAATCAGCACAGTTACTGCTCCTTATCTCATGCTGTTGGGAGGGTCTCAAGTCAAATAGAGATGATCCCGTTGCACTGCCTCCATATTCAGCGTGGCATTGACACTATTTTCCTATCCCACAGGCAGAAATAGGATGACTAATTCAAGAACCTCCTTTTGTTAATGACCTAGGTATTCAATCAAAAACTGTTTATTTCATGCACCTTTCAGCTATTTATAGATATTCTGTGTGCATATCTTTGAAGTTCCTTGTTTACCTCTTGTTGAGTAAGTGTATGACAAGCTTTGTCACACTATACTAATTTACTTTTATTTTCAAGTCTGTGGCATCTTACAGCTGTTACCTGTTGTATTTTTACATTCTCATATCTGAAAGGTAATAGATTAGATTTTTCCAGAAATACCATGTTCTGGATGTTCTAGTACTGTCAGTAGAAGGAAGATGCATCCCTGACTGCATTTGGGCTTGACCACTACGAAGTTAAAATAGAACTGAGAGCACTGACTTCCCTCCACCACACTCTCCTCATCAGAATTGCCTTGTTAAGAGGCTTGAAGCACAAACATGACACCAACAGCACTGTGTGTATGTCAAGCCATATTATTTACCAAGCCATATTATTACCAATCTAGATTACAGGGGTCCAGAAGGCTTTCAATCATCACTTTACYGGTATTTATTTAGTGAGGGTTAACGAATTGTTGCTGCTATGAAGCATGAATACTTTGCAGCTAGTGATACTTGTTACTAAATTTGAATCTGGGGTATCAATGGAGAAGTTAAGGCTATGAACCACAGTGCTGAGACACAAATCAGGTATTTCTTGGCTAACGACATTCCCTGGTGCAATGAATCTTTGTGACAATATGAWACTAGTATTCATCATACTCTGGGATAAAAATGTAACTGTTTTGTTTTTAAAAGCACTTACTCTCTGAAAAGTGAGGTATTTTGCTCATTAGAAGAAATTACCAATTATGTAGATGGGTGACACTTTTTAATAGTGCTGGCATCTGGAGTATGTTAATTAGACTTATATCAGCAGTGCATTTCAGGAGTGCAAGTTTGCTCTCTGCTTTATTTGCTTTTCCATTGTATGAAAAACAGAACCACTCATGACAGCAGAATATGCTTAAACACAGAAATATTTTGCAATTTTGGAGAAATGCATTCAAGCATTAAAGCTCAGGAAATCAGTCATTATCTATGATTGATGACCAACCAGTAGTAAACAGCTCAAAGCAAAGCTAAAATTAATGTCGAGGCAAACATCAGCAGATAAAATTTGGCTGAGCAGCTGTGTTTCTAAATCAGCTGTCACCTAAATGTCTCATAATGCACACCACATTATGAAGTTGATGTTTTGTTCGAGTGAGGATCAACTGATAACTGCAGTATGTTGTTAACTTGGAATCAGGCTTCTCTTATTATGACATTTTTTTCTTATGCTTACAAGTAGCTGCCCTGCTAAAGTATTTTCCTTCTTCTCTGAAAGAAACAGTTTAGACATTGGGCACTCCTGAAGGAAAGAAAGAAACGTAGGATGCAATCACACATTAACTTACTGTATTTGTTTATATGACAATTTAAGTCTAACCTTAAGCCTAGACTTTAAGTTTAAGTCTAAACTTAAATTGTCTGCAACACTGTATTGATGCAGAATACTGCCAGGTTTTTACTAGATGCTTCGGGTTGTGTCTAGTAAAACATCTTGGTTTTAGGGAGCAGGAAAATAAATTTCAATATYAATATCAATTCCAAGTTGACTAATGTTTTAGTTCTTTTTTGTGGACCTCTGACATGGAATGGGGCAGAGAAAGCAAACTGTCAGTATTTTGTGACTATTGTGAAAATGTGACTGATACCAAGGTTTGAGAAAATCATTGTCAAAGCCTAAGAAATGTAAGCTTGTTTCTGGAGCTCCTAACTTACACGAATGCCAACATTAAGGAATACACATAATAAACATACATGTTTGTGTTTTCCATCTTGTGATGGGAAAGCTACTAACCTGGACCACTGTCTAGAAATAAATTCCATCAGGGCCTCCTTTACTACATCTTCCCTTAGCCACAGGGCACTGCTAGCCTGGTAAACACAAAAGTTACCCACAGTGAAGAGTAAGAGTAAAGATGTTACACGCAGCTAGTTTTACACTCAGAATATGAGCCCTTTTGCCCTCCAGTTTTACCTTTCTGCATATGTTTAGGTTAAAGTCTCATAATCTTCTCCACAACGACGAAAACTATAAATATTTTTCTTGCAGAATAAAACGAGATGGTAAACAGTGCCTACATTGTGGTATGGCACGTTTTGTGAAAGATTCCTTACTGCTATGTTACCTAAACTAGTAATGTCAGTACCAGTGAATTGTTCGCTTACAGGTGATYGAACTCTGTATGCTACTATGTTTAACAAAGTTAATTCGTGTGGTTTGATACCAATTAATAATTTTTCCATTAACTTTCCAGTGATAGAAAGGATGCTAGAATGAAACTATTGATATACTGACTATCAAAATCCTAAAGAATGGCTTGGAAAAGCATTTGGGCTGTGATTATTGATCTTCTATAAAAAAAGGTTTSAGCATTCCCTTTTTCTTTTACAATTTATCTTTATAGTGGATTTCGGTGATGTGTGAACCAGAGGAAAAATACTTGTTACCTAAAAATAATCAGAGAAAAAAAGGTGCCGTTTCACAGTTTCCTAAAAAAGAATCAGATGGATGTCTCTCAGAGCTGATCTAAGACCTGATCCTGTATTTCTTGTCCAAACCTTCCACTGACTTCAGTAAGAGTTTAGAGAATATAAGAAAAACTGGATGAACAATCCTAGAAAGACTTACTATCTCTGTGTTGCCAAGGCTTCTATTGATTATTCATAAAGAATATTACTCTTCTTAATGGCTGCTAGTTTCTTTCCACAAAACAGAACAATGAGTCCCTACTATCCAAGACACAAAAGTCTTTCATTCCAAATAGAGTAAGAAGCAAGTTAAATAAATGAACAGACCCTGTTCCCTCCACACACTCAAGGAACAGATGACAGTATGAGGCTCATCTGGGGTTTCTGTTGCACAGGTTATAGGATCAACTGTCCATCGATCCAACTCTCWATTTATCCCAGCCTGCACCCTATAGTCATCTCTAGATTTTTTGACTTTTCTTCCCAATCAACTGAGAGATTTACATTCAGCAGATACTCTACTCAAAAGAGATCACCAATTGCTATCCCTACAGCTTTCTTCCGCCTCAACATCYGTGTTAGTCCTATAACTCCTAGCCCTATAACTCCTACCCTACCCAAACTCATCCTTGGAGTTCAAGACTTTGTTAGATTTGGTAAAAACTAATCACGTTTTAGATTTAAGATATACCGCTGAGAAGGGCTGATCCAGCTGCAAAGGTATAAGAATGATTTTCAGATTGCACTGACTGCATCAATTGTAAAGGTGCTTGTAAATTGTAAAGATGTTACCAAAAGCAGTTTCTGTAGAAAACAGGTGAAAGAAAAACAAATGTGGAACATTTGCCTTGGAATTTMAGTGAATGTGAATTTCCATTTAATAAATGCTATTATAAATTACCACCTTTCAGGACAAAGCACTTAATGCATAATAATGTGGGATAGATAAAGGAAAAATAAGCAGTGGGGGGGGGAATTCTTATGCCACTTATTTCATCTGAAGTTTTATTTTTTTTAAGTTTTATGTTTTTGCTGTGCAGCAGAACTCCATACCTGTTCTGCTTATTCTCTCCTGGCTTTCCAGATTCTTTATAGGACAGTCTGTCCAAGAAAAGAATGGTAATTGTCACTTTATTTTAGCAAAGCTCCAAAGCTTCCTGGTATTAACTGAATTCTTTCAGTAATATGAGAAGAATGAAGCTAAAATAAATACTTAGGCAATTAATAAAAGAAATACAGCACTATTTTCATAAATGGACCTCAGAGTATTTGATACCCTAGAAAACAAAATCTGTTTAAGGAGACACTGATGTATATAGTCATTTTTCCCATCCCCATCTTGTATACCAGCAGCACATAAACACCAAATATCTGTACCCCGAACCATTGTGTTATAGACAAAGCAAWCAGTCTCAGAAACAGCATTTACAGTTTTGTGCATGTATGCATGTACCATGATTTATACACTTAAACACTCATGTGCACACACATATACACACACACAGAGTACCTACATATGTAATTACTAGAGGATTCCCATATATTGCTGCCTATCTGTGCAGGTGCCTAAACTGTGAGCAATGCTGCAGTGATGGTTTACAAACCTCTCTAAAACTTTAGACCAACATGCCATCTAGTGACAATGCAAATGATCCTGAAAAGCAAATTCAGGATATTTTCTCCCTCTCCTTTTATTTGAAATTGATCYCTTGCCCCATGAGCACAGTTAGTTTAGAATATTTTCACTTTGATATTCAGGAAAAGCATTGATATCTGTAATTATGTGTTTCTGTATGAACCTCTGTGTTTGCTTCAAAACAGCCAGAAGGCATGTCAAGTTTTCRAAAGGGAAACAGATAAACAACACTCAATAGGGAAAAAATACAGTCCACTATGGTAATAGAAATGGTCAATACCCTAATAGGCAGTTCCCATTCTAGATGTGGTTCTGCCTACAGAATAAATTTGGCTTTGCTAAATCTTGGCTAAAGACAAAGGTAAGTTCTAAAGCAAAGAGCTGTACAGTAGTGGCTATTATTTCTACTAATATACATTTTCTTATAGTAACTAGTCAGTTTGCTTACCTCTAATTTTGGCACTAAACTTGAGATATTTTCAAAAAMTCCAGTTTGCAGAAGTGCTGTGCAGCTGTTAACTGAAAGTTTACGATAGCCTTGCCATTTTTTAGAGTTTTGTCATAGTGCTTTATAGCTACTTTTTAATGTCCTTTTTATTTTTAACAAATCCAACAATTAATCTTGCTCCCACTGAATCTTGGTTATTGATTTCTGACGTATGAAAGTTACTAATCCTAAACAGCTCACAAGCTCACTGATTTTAGAGGAAAACGTATTCATCAGCTCTATATAGTATGCCAGGTTTCCCCCAAGCAGAATTTATCATTGCCTATGTTAAACTACCCTGTCTCTATAAACTCCTTATACTTTTAGTTAAGGAGACAGTATGGTCAGCAAGATACTTTGCAAATCTCCAAGCCATTCTACAGAAACTTGTAAAAATGAACTTACCTAGAGTCCCTGTAGGCACAGCATTCCCTTCTCAAGGCCTGCCCAGCTGTGGCACAGGCCACAGGCAGCTGTGTTTATTAACTCTCTTGTCAAGTGCATGCTTCAGCCAGAGCACACTCAGCTATGTACATGGTCCTACAAAGGAAAAAAAATTCACTTTCCTGCTTTCAGGTGGTACCTTGTTTAGTAGCATAGGTTCATGTAGCACCACCAGTCTGCCCTTTTATGTTTATATATCCGTAAAATCTGCATTCATGGTAAAACAATGAATCTGTTTATAGTTCTTCAGTTAATGGTGCCCTGGGAAATGAAGTAATGCACCCAAAGAAGCAGCCCAAGGCACTAAGGGGACCCTGAGCCAGACCATAGATAATTGGCCTGACTCCACTCAGTTTTCTTCATGACTTTACCTGCCCAAAATTATGAAACTACTAATACAAAGAATATGAAACTACCAATACAAAGAGGGCCGGGACCATGTGGCAGTGGGCAGGCAGTGGGCAACAAGGGGAATTGCTACCCATGCTGGTGAGCAAAAGGCACAAGTGGGGCAGGCAGGAGTGCTCAGGCTGGTGCAGAAGGGCTGATATGCCAGCTGGGGGGAAGCAGCAGCTCCAGCCCCATGCCCCTAAGTGCTTCTCCTCCTTCAGTTCCATGCCTACTGTCACAGAGCAGCTACAATCCCAAATAATGTTTCTGTTCCTTTCTGCCATGACTGCTGCAGTTAGGACATCCTCTTAGYGGAGCCTTGAGTGGCTGATGTAGACAACACAGGAGTTTTGCTGCCTGTTGCTACATTAACAGCAGGTTCAATGACTTTTGAGGGCAAGATCCATTTTTCAGAATTATGCTCTCTATGTGAGTCAAGAAAGATAGTTTTATAGCTTCTAAAAGCCCCGAACAATGCAGCTATGAACTGCAAGACTGGGCTGAGTCTTGCAGCTGATAGCTGCACTCTTCTGGACCAGGTTTGATATTTATAAATAATTCTGTGTGCATGTATATAGGACAAAGCACAGTTCAGCCATCTGGTGTGCGTCTGGATGGCTGGTGTCACACACTGGCTGGTCTGAGTGCTGACAGATGTAACTTCCATAAAAGAAAGGAAAAAAAGAGACAGAGATAAGAGAACACGTGGCAGTGCAGAAGCATAAAATCCTCCATCTCTGTTTGCCTCTCTGTTTTCTATTTCCCTCCTTCTTCTTTGGAAGCATCCCCTRCACACACTAAGCGGCACAGCCGGTATCTTTAGGAAGCCCAAGATTTGCATGCTGGCCTTTGTGAGCAGTTTGGAAAGGAAACGAACTGGTGAGACTGCCCAGGTGAGACTGCTGGCGTCTGCTGACTCCCTTGTTTGAGTTACAATGAACTTTTATTATTTTAATGCCTGCTCCTTTAGGAAGCCCAAAAAACTATCCCAATGCTATTCCTTTAAACATATTGCATTAAAACTCTTTTCTCTAAAAAAATATTTTTTTTCTCTTTATTCATTAAGATTTGGGGATTTGACCAGAGAGTTGTTATTGGTTAACAAAATCCTTTGATTTGGATTGTCCAGCAGATATGATTTTGTGGACAGTCTGCATTCCCGTGGCAGAGATGATGTTACACAAGCTCCTTTTGGGGAGCCTAGGTGTCTCTCCAGAAGGGAGTGAGTCTCCTGAGTGATACTTGCAATCTAGTGAGGGTGTCTGCATGCCAAAGGGTATTCAAACTGACTCCAGATGCCTAAGAGATGCCTACATGCCTAGGTATCCTAACTGCCGTGCATATAACATCAGTGACATCGGTTTGGTGGAGCAAAGAGTCAGACCTGATTTGTCTGTTCCTTCCTAACACAGCAGCACCTTTGTTTGCCATCCRATGCTATTTAAAAGGTGAGTAGAAAACGGCATTGTGCAGAGTTGAGACAGAAAAGTTTCTGAAAGAGTGACCCTGCTGAACAGCAGAGGTAGACAGCATAGGCAAGAAAGCCTGAGCATCTGCTCTGCTTTAGGGAGCTTTCCAGGCTTGCAGTGCTGTGAACAAGCGAGGGGCACGAGATAAACCAGGTTTTCTGCCACGAATCAAGACGGCAAGTTTCTCAAAGCTTGCAGCTGGTAAATAACCAGGATAGCCTTACAAATGCTTAGATTTGAACTGATTGAGTGTATTGTAGGCCATCACAGTGTAGAATAGTTGATCAGCAGTTTCAGCAGTTGTAATTGCYCATATTCTTTGTAGTGGAGTGAGGGTCAGTGAAGGGCAAGCGGCTGAGACCTGGGCAAAATGAACCCTATGTTTCGCTACAAGAAAGTAAAGCAATAAAATACCAACCTGTTTCACTACTTAACTTGGTACCTAAACTTTATATCTCAGCATAGTCTCCGGAGATGAGCAGGAGTTAAAGGGTAAAAACAAAGATAATGGAAAGACATGAGGCTTTTGGATCTGGAAAACCTAAAGCAATGATTTCCTCATATCTGAAATTATGATTTTACGTATGTTTTCTCTTGTTTGTGAAATTATCTAATTTTAAGTCACTAAATCAGAGATGCAGTGAACTTATTTCGTCTCAGGAGGCCAGTCACATATGAAACGAGTTTGATACGTTCAGTTTCTCTTTACAGCTAGCAGAAGTCTTCCTTCTCTAGCACCTGGAAAACAAAACAAAACAAAAACACAAAATACCCAAGTAAATACAGTTTGCAATCCTAGCTCAAATTATTGTCAAAGTTTATTGGCAAAGCTGCAGGGAGGAAACATACAGCAGTTGCTTGCAAGATGTTAGATACTTGTGTTAATGATTTCACTGCAAATTCCTCCCACAGATCCAGAAAACTAAGACAAATAGCTATATATAAGATAAAAAAAGAAATAGGATGAAAGATGAGGTAGGTTCCCTATTCCTCAAAAAATTGATTCTTGTTTACACAAATCTGAGGAAACTGGCAGAAATCACAGGGTATCTGGGAGGCAGGACCGGATCCAAAGCAAAGCAAATGAATGTGTATGTTAGTTTATCTTGCCTGTCCAAAGGAATACCATTGCCAAGATTTGCAGTCACTTCCACCAGTTAATTTTAATGTCAGGCATTTACACACTTTTCCCATTAATTACCTTACTCTGAATTGCTATATTTGGTTGCTCAGYTGAGACTTGAGAGCTGGAATTTAGAATGAGCTATTGCATATTGTACTGTAAATCAGGAGTTGGTTTTAATGTCATTTGAGAAAAGTCATGTTGTAGCTTGAACTTYAATTTGATATCATTAGCTGTTCTCCATGACTAATGCTGAAATCCTAAGGGCTGTTTCTCATGGCCTCAAGCACAATTCCCTAACGATCAGCTCTCACGTTATCTTCTCTGTCTGTCTTTTCTCAAATGTTCATGGGAAAAGTTACAAAGGCAGCTCTAATCCATCTGTTGCACGATGGAAAATTTCTTTAGAGCCGTAGCCAAGAAGCCCATAGCTTTCTTACAAACTATTTGTCAAATTCTTTTCTTAAAACTCATTAAAGTCACATAAGATGATACAGAAGACAAAAAATGAAACAGCKTGTATGTGTTGAGAGCATAACACTCAAAATTAGATAGTGATCTCCACTATGTCACCTTGTTCTGGAGAATAAAGTGTGACATCACTGTCAACAGCAGGAATCAAAAGCTACTGACACAAGGATTATACAATTTAGGATCAAACACGAGGTAGATATAAACTGTCTTGGTTTCCTTCCCCTGGCAGCAAAGGCTGCCCGTGTAGACAAAGGAAAGCCAGACTAGGAGACTGACCCAGTACTCCCATCTTCTCATGTAAGATGGTATCSTGCTATCACTCATTCTCAGATCATCAGGTCTGGATGCTCCTACTGAACAAGCCACAGCATATATAGGACCAATTTGAATGTGATGATACGYGAAAGAAACACAGGACTCAACATTCAGTCGGACTCAAACACAAGACTCAGCATTCAGTTGGACTCTTCCTCCACTGGAGTAAAAGGAAATGACAAGAGGCAGAGCAAGAAAAACAGAAGTAAAAGCTAGCACTGCTTGCAAAGTTGATGACTTCTTTGTTTTACAGTTTCTACCTTTTCATATTAAGGACAATATGTATCCTAGATGTCTGCAACAGATGTATTTCAAGAGTTTTTAATTCATATTCCTCCCTCTTCCAGCACCCCAAAGTTATCCAAAAAAGGGTAACCTGCCATGGTGGGAGTTTTGGTATATGACTTAGTTGGTGATGGCCAGCCTATCTCTAGGCCAAGGCAAATGCCTGGCCTTCACTGCTGGGTAATTGCACAGCCTCTCTTTTGTAAGAGAGCCAGACCTGTTTTAGTCCTCAGTAGCTGGTTGTTTATAAGATCTGGCAACCCACACACTCTCATCAAGAAGAGCTGCTCAGCCTCCATAAGCATCTGGCCATAGCAATAATAATGTCACTGCTTAGATACTTAGTGCATAGTCTCTTCATACATTCCACTGCTGAGATCACATAGCACAAATTGCTTTTTTATAGCATTTATTAAAGCTATCTCAAGCTAATTGACCTTAATTGTATATGGTTATCGCTCAGCTAATAGCTATTGTTCATCACTGCTCGGGTAGGTCACACTCAGGGAAACAGTCACATGTGGTAACCTACCCAATTCATTCACATTAGCTTTTGAAAGCTCAGTTATAGGTCATTGATTCAACTTTTGATGTAAATAATAATACATKTGGCTGAAAGCATGACAAATCTGGAAACGAAGATAAGCGCTAAATGGCACTGCTAACCCAGCAATCGGTTAGCTTCTCAGCGTGAATACTTAATTACACTGCTTGACTTGAAACAGCTGGYATGTATTAATTCTTATTGATGTTCACCTAGAAAACATTATGGAGAATTAGAAATAAAAACATGTAAAATATCAAGCTAAGATAGTGCTTTCTTTTCCTATGTTATCAGTGGCTTGGTTTCTGTTACTTTAGCTGTGTAATGAATGCAGTGCGAGGAACAGGTTTGAACTTGCAGGAGAAGTGGTTTTCCTGGGGAGCTCTGTTGTGGGTTTTCTTAAAAGTGACTGACCCAAAGAGCTGTCAGGAACCAAAGAAGCAGAAAGAAATGGGCATGGTAAACTCCGAGAAAACATAGAGCCTGAGCMCCCAGCAAATTGCTTGATACTCAAAGAAAGCATAAACAAATAATGTCTACTAACTGAAGTTTAGAAGACTACAAACAAATCCAGGTTTTGCTTTTAGTCCTAAACAACTCTCATTAAGTAAAAAAAAAAGTAGACCTACATATTGAAGAAGATTCCAATTCAATTATCAGTGAATATCTGGAGAAGCTCCTTTGACTGCAGTGTAACTGAGATGAGTTTTGCTGAACTGCTGTGCAATGCAGCACGTTGTTCTGCATTCAGCCTGTAGTTAGTTTACTTCAGCACTAGAGAGCAGAGCCGGATATTCCTTCCTACCAAATACTTGTCTCATGAAAATATCTCCTTTAAGGAGCGACTGTCTGTGGCCATGTCTTAAAAAAATAGCTTATCCACCCCCTGCAATCYACCGCCTCGAATACACAGCTCTCCTCCTATGTTGCCTTAATGTAAAGCATTGTTTAGTCAATATGTGCTCACATCTTTGCAATGATGTCATCAGAAATTAATGTTATGATGCTGTGAAAAGAAATGGCATAGAAAGTCTGTGAAAGTCCTGAAAGGCCCACAAAATGGTCTTCCATATCTGTGGATGTGATGAATATCCACTGCTGTGTTTCTTTGAATATAGGTAGATTAATTTACTGGAGTTTCCGGGTCAACTGTACAAGGGCAGTAATTTATAAAATAGGCATGTGGTGGATAAGGWCCAGGAAATCAGTCAAATTCAGATCTGGGTAGGCCATGGGAAACATCTAATTTGCTCAGCTATTATTAATATTAGGGATGTGATTATTRACCTTATTTTAACTATAGTCTGCAAAGCCCATTAGGATCTTTTTCTCACCAAGCAGAACTTTCTAT
The DNA here is from genome assembly GCF_003342845.1 of Nothoprocta perdicaria. Lineage (NCBI taxonomy): Eukaryota > Metazoa > Chordata > Aves > Tinamiformes > Tinamidae > Nothoprocta > Nothoprocta perdicaria. The sequence continues at coordinate 374,869 of NW_020455508.1, forward strand.
TCAGAACAAGTAATTCAGAGCTATCAGCCTAGAGAGGATGGGAAGAGAAGCTGTACGATATAAAAATCTCTCTTTTCCCCTTACTCATCAAGATTTAGAGGTAATAAACCACTGTGATTCAATTTTATGGTGGGAAAAAAATCTGCTTCTTTTCTTTGTGGTAGCCTTGCTTGCAAGGGCAAGGCCAGCCAGACTGTGAGGAGGTGACCGGCCATCAATCATGCCAGCGTTTCTGGGAGCGTCACGGCTTCACAGTCCTAGAGTTCAACTAAATGTCTGCCCTTGTTTTCGCACTACCAAAAATTTCACTGCCTCTAGGAAAGAGAAGTAATCATGTTCTCAAGTGGTCAAGAGTGTAACGAATATCAACCCCCTCTCCCAGCCTGGAAATCAGCCAGGGAGGAGGCCACGTTACCCCAGCCCTGACAGGCATTTGGCTCATCTCCCTGGGTAGGTGTCGGTAGGGTAAAAGGGCTGTCCCTGGCCTGACAGATGAACGTGGATGCCCAGGAGYTGCCGAAGACCAAAACTGGCTTTGTGGCCCATTTGTGGCCTCCCTGGCACTGCCACAAGCCTGAGCCCTGCACTGGCCAGGCCTCTGCCCTGCACGGGCCGGGCTGCCCCCGCTCTGTGGCTCAGCACAAAGGGCCTCTTCATCCTGTCTTTTGGCACATGATAACTACGAGCAAAGCAAATATATCCCTAAGTCTCTCTCAGTTTTTTTACCAGCTGAATGAGGTTACAATGAATTCTCATTTCTGTAAGGTGAGGCCAGTTATATCCTCTTACACGAGCTCTCCGGCTAGCCTGGTTTTCCATTAAGGCAACCAACCAATCTCTACAAAACTGTGCAGACCCTTAATTCCTCTGCAAAACGGGTTATTAGTTGCTGAAATACAGACTGGGAAAGTCACTACTGGTTTTGCAGGTTTTTAAGGAAAATTTCACAGAAGATGGTTCAATCAAAGTTTTGTTTCCCTATTTCTTTCCAGGAAACTTGAAAAAAAAAACCAAAACTTGTTAAAAATATCTTCCGGGAAAATTCCAGTCTTTTTTATCTCATTTCATTTACTGGAGGAATTTTTCACCCTGCTTTCAATGCATTTTGGAAAGCCCTGGTTCCCAGGAGGTTCGTTTCAGTTCCAGTGTGAGGTTGCAGTTTTGTTTCCTAAGGAGCTGTCGCTGCTGCTGCTGCTGCTAATAGCGGCTCTTCTCCGCCCCTGGCCTGAGCTGCTGCCCACCCTTCAGAGCTCAACTCAGAGTTTGCTGTGGGAGAGAAAATTCAGTGAGACGAATCCAGCACAGTCTTCAGTGAAATTGTTGTTAGGAAGAGAAACAGCAGAGCAGGAGGGCACTCACAGCCCATACCAGGAGGCAGTAGAGGTAACTCAACTGTTTTAAAATGCTCACTGAGGTTTCAGTCTCGGCAAAGCCATGTCCCAGGGTCTGTGGAGAGCAAGGTCAGTACAACACTTTCCTAGCCCCATTTCCCTTCTCTAAGAGTGCAATGCAAGTATTTCTTCATCAAAATTTCGTAACGGACCAAGTGCTTGTGAAGTGCTTYGAAAATCACTGGAGCAAAGAACCACCAAAGGGGAAAACCTTGTAACTGCTCTATCGATATTTGTAAAACTATCCGGGCTAGTTCTTGATCTCGCCATCTGGGAAGCTGCAGCAAGCGGAAAGCCCATTTCATTGATCTGCCGTGATTCTCCAAAGCTTGTTTAGCCTCAAGGCTTTTACTGTGCCTCCCTGGAGAAAACCCTTAATTGGAAATTTCCTTCAGCTATGCTTTTTAATCATGCCTATTGCTTTATAGTTATGCTTTTCTTTCTTTTTTTTTTTTTTTTCCCCTATCCTGGAAAAATTTAAATAGCAATTGAGAGAAATCACTGACCCAGGATGAATTTTGTCCTGATTTTAAAATCAATGCTTTTCCAACTTCAGATTAAAACCTGTAATCAATTCATTTAAAAAGTGTTTGGAGTTCTCAAACACTGACTTGGAAGCCTAAGAACTGAATTCTCCAAACCAAGGGTGACAAACATCACCTACACCAGAAAGCAAACTCTGCTCCTGAGGATTGCTGAAACACTTCGTCTTTCCTAATTGTCCTGGTACGCAGTAAATCAGATCCTGGTGTCAGTGCCGAGCCCAGCAGCTAGGCTGTGTGCTCAGCTTTGTGTTTCAGCTTCAGCTGCTCTCAAAACAGTGACTCCAGTGAAGCCATAGATGCAGTTTTCAATAAAGATCAGCACTTTCAAATTCCCAGGGGTGCTGGAGAGGAGTAATCTTTGAATAAACTCTATATTTAGCAAATTTAAGAAATYGCTGATTATTTGTATAAATCAGCTGCATCAGCTGCCCACCCTCCTGACAGCARTAAGGACATAAGGAACTTGGTTAGCAAACGCCCTGGCGTATTTGGAAACAAAGAGTGAGCAGGGCTACGGAGATAAGTGTTGATAGTGCTTAAGTGTCTAAGTGAACAGATAGGAGGCTCACATTGGTGTCCACCTCTTTAGTCCAATGACCACATTTCACTTGAGAGATGCCAAAGTAGTTTTAGGAAAATGGCATAAAATTAATTGCTCAAGAGGAAGCAAGTTTGTTGGCTTTTCATATTCTGCCTCATGGAAGAAGGTTTCTGTTGCCAACCTTGCTTCCACCAGGTCCTTTGAAGAGCTCCAGCTCTTCTCCATAGTGAAAACCGCTACAATCGCTGACACGGGATATGACCCCTTGGCACTTCCAGCTGTGGAGCGCAGCTTGCAGAGGCTGTGCTGGGAGGTGCAGCGCAGGTTCTGCCCTGTATCCCCAGGCACCTCCTCACAGAGCCCTGTCCGTCCCTGGCAGGGGCCTCTCGTTGCTCCTCGCTGCACTGAGGCCGCCCCGGGCACCGCGGCGGTGCCCACTGCCCTGCCTTGGGGCTCTGCAGTGAGCCCTGGCACTCAGGGGATGCTGCTCCTCTGCCCTTGGTTTCTCTTCAATGTTATCATTCATGCTGCTTTCCCCAATAACTTTCCTAGAGTATTTCATTTCTTAACCTGATGATTGAATTACCTTCAATCATCTTTGTCTGATCTCGCAGTAAAACCAAACACTGATGCCCTGAACTGCAACTCCCTTATACCTCTGCATTACTTTCTCACTTAATTTTTCTTAACATCAAAATAACATCTCCTGATAGGTTCCTACAAACAAAAGTCATGAATTAACCTTTGAAATGTTTATATATATTTCTTATTTTCATTCATGTACAGTTTCATATACATGCATGTGTGTGTGTGAATAAACATGMAGAACCTAGAAGCTACATGATGCACAATTATTTTAGTCCTTGTTATTAATTCAGACTTTTTGCTTAAAAAAGGCTACAGTTTGCATGAAAGATAAATCATTGAACTGTTATTTTTTAATATAATATAATATAAAGAACCCTTGGGGCCTGATAGTGCTTTTACATCAAAAGATACTCTATAGGAACAGAAAATCTCATAAATTATAAACAAGGGTATTAATTTTTAAAACTGGTCTAAAAATGCTAGCCTTAAGGAATTTATGGAATAGACCAAGAAACATATCAAGGACACACATTTAAGTGGTAAAGGAAAGTGCAGGTTTTGTCTCTAAAATCAATAATTTCTATCCCCTCAGTTCACCCTAAACTGAAGTATTATTTAGCTTTGATTTTATGCCATTTCTTCATGGGTGACAGAAACAATATTGAAAAACTGCTCAAGTGACTAAGGGCCCAATTCCTTTTACAGACATGATTTGCTGCAGCCACCAAGTGCTGAAGTGCTTGAATAACTCTCGAAAGCAGACCTTTGATGCCTTGTTTCCCTTGAGGATATTCAACAACTATAAATTCCTATTTCAATGCAGTCTTCAAAAGYAGAGCATTTTTTAATACCCTCAGTCATTTTAAGAGCTCTATTTCTTCACAGTGGAACATTTACATCCTTCAAAAAATTAGTAACTGAGCAGAGCTGTTAGCAGTTTATTTTTTCCCCACTCCTCATTCACTGTTTTGAGCTTATCCAATAACGTACAGATGAAGACCAAGGTGTCTGAGCACAGGTTTACATTTATCTCCTCCTGCTTTGTTTTCAGGGCTGCATCTTCTTACTTAGTAACTACATCTTTTCATTTAGAGATTTATCAACAGTGAGAAGAAAATGTGCAAGGACCTGCCTTGCTCCCTACGCATTCCTCTCCTGGCTTGCATGGGGCAGGCGTGCAAAGTTGAAAGTAAAAATTTTTTAAAAGCTTATTATGATAATGCAGCTTGAAATGTCCTTTACACTATGCAGTTGCCCCTGGGTAATATTGCTAAGACAGGTATCGTCTGAGGTGTTTAGTATCGAGCAAGCAGGACTGAACTACCGAGACTGYAACGCGGCAGCTTCTATGCTGAAAAGATCAGAGACACATAGGAGAGATTAGATGGCATATAATCTCTTACCTTGATACTTCCTGGCTTCATTTCACTTTACACCCACTTTCACAGAATGCAGTATGGATRCATGCATACACTTTGCTTTTCTTGGCTGAATGTCAAAGCAGTTCCTGGAGGTTCCTCAGTGCTTGAAATATTGCCAGCTAAAATTGCATAGGCCTTCAAACATTACCTGACTGACTTTTAATCTGTGGCACAAAAAACCACCATCTTCTGAGACTGAAGGACCAGCTACTTTGGGCATGAAGCATAGGCTGTATTTAAACACCACCGYACTGTCACCAGGTACCCAATCTTGCTCAGCTTTGTTCCTGCAGGTTACAACCACATGTGACAGCAGACAGGCAGGCAAGGGAGGAATAAAGAGCAGTGAGCAGGAATCGCTCAAACGCCCCGTCCTCTCTGCTGCTGCTTGAGAGCCCTGCTTGCTCGTCCCCACAGGAAGCAGAGCACTGTGGTGTTCTGGGGCACTTCACAAGGACTTCTGGAAGCCATCTCTGCACCACCTTTGCTCAAAGTGTGATGAATAGAGGAAAATATTAAGAGAAAAGTTAGAATACAGAAAGACTATTGTGTTCTGTATAAAGAGAATTACTTATTCACACATTTTCAAAGTTCCAGAAACACTTTATTTAAAAATGGAGTTGTAAATGCATATAACAAAATAACATACATAATAAATGTAACAAAAATAAATAAGGAGAACATGTCCATACAAAATAAGAACATAGTAATGCAAAATGCTTATTACAGAACATAAAGGCATAAACGCCTGAAAGAACACAAATAGGATCTTGCACAAAGAGCCTGAACCATTAACCCTTCCTAACCATTTCCTATCTTTACTTGAGTATGCAGAAAAATAATGTTCCCAAGCATTAAACAAAAGAAGGAATTATGGTGATGGTTTGGTACACTCCGTTTTCAATGCCTAACTCTAGCTTTGAGTTATTTTTGCCCTTCTGCCTCTTCTTAAATCTTTCTTATAACCTCTGTAAACTAGTGTCATTCAGGCTTCCATGGTTAGCTGGAGCATATTGAGTCATACAAGAAGGCTGTTTGCTTTTATTTTTTTAAAGAAAATATGAAATCCATTATACAACAGATTAGTGGTTTTGTTTTTACATCTCTACAAAAAAAGTTTTTGCATTTTTATTAACTGGTCCAACTTCTACTGACTTCTGAAAGCCTGTACAATTTAAAAGTGTACAGAAAGTTTTTTTTTTTTAAAACAAATGTCATAGAGGATTATTGCTGAAATATTAAAGACCATTTCATAAAAGCTGCAAAACTGTATCTTTAACCTTAGTATATAGAGACTGATGCAAACATAGGAAAATTCCAGTCTATTAGTTACATTTAACAGAAATAACATTCCTCCAAATTACAGTGTTCTGGAAATACAAAGTAATTTACTTTTTTTTTAATTATTATTTCCAAATGTTAAGTTACTGGGACAACTTATAAGGAAAATAGGCTTATATAGGAAACTTTAAATAGACTTGCTTGTCAGTGGCATAAGCAAAATGTCTATGTTAGCAGTTTTCTTCCAGAATCCTTTTAAATAGGCAAGACAGAGAGAGATTGACTAGCAAGACTACRGGAGAATATACAGAAGCAAATCATTTGCTCAGGAGTGCATCTATCGATCAAGCAAATTATGACAACTCTATTTCCAAGTCCCCTAAAGAAAATTTTACATCTCATGATCATTCCAAGGAACAGTAATTTCTCTCATAAGCTTATTTTGCAATTGAGTTGGTGAGAGCCCATTTGCCTCAATATGCTTTTTAATGTCCCACGTTGCCGGATGTTTAATTCTGTTTGCTCGTTTCAACAAACATTTGGACAGAAATGAGATATGAAATACTTCTATTTTCATTAACATCAAAAAGACATTTGAACAAGGTCAAAAAGTGCCAAATAGTCCTTTCAGAAAGTGGATTAAAACACTGCAATGTTCATACTAGTACAGTATTAGCAGTTTTCTATGTACACCAAAACACTGTTTGCTGTTTAATGATATTGATATGTTCACCTACCACTCCCAGCAAATCTTAGTGCAAACATAATATGTGAATTTTTTTTTAACCCCAAGACAATTTAGGCAGCAACGAGGTTATTTAAATCACAGAACTGGTTGAGGTTTCGGTACAAAGGAAAGAATGCTTGGTGAAATCTGTCTTACCTTTTGCAGTCATATGTCATCATAGTCAAAGATAATGTTTCCTATATAAATCATCTCATTCAGAATCAAAATGCAACTGTTCAACAGTTCTGTATAAACTTTAGTGGAGGAGATCCATTCATAGAGCAGCTTGGCAAAAAGATTTGGGGTTTCAGTAACATTAAATGTTAGATGCTTGCATGGCTTTTAAAAAGAAATAAATTGTTAAGGGAAAACTGCTGATATAATTCTTTTGCAAAGCACACAACCACAAAGGGCAAACCTGCCACAATCTGCTTTTCTACACTGGTATCTATGCTTATCTTTATGATCTGAAAAGGATTTGTGTGACAATCAAAGCATCACAGTTAAAGAAAACTGGTTTAACAAAACAACTGCTGTTTGACCAAGCCATTTCATTTATTTATAAAACCAACATTAGGATTTTTCACTTTTTTCTACACRTTCCGCGTGAAAGGGATTTGCGCCAACACCAAGGGGTCATTCACGCAGAGTGGAGTCCTCCTCTTCGCCGTCGGGGTTGAACCTGTTGAAGTGGATGCTGAAGTCGGCCTCGACGCCGTCCATGTCGCCCGGGGCCGGCAGGGCGGCCGCGCGGGGCGCCCGCGCTTCGGCCTGGCAGTTGGTCTGCGCCGGCGAGCGGGAGCCGTGTGCGCCGGGACTCGCCTTCGGCTTCGCCTGCGCGGGCAGCACGGGGCTGGCGAAGCCCAAGCTGCTCAGGGCGTCCAGGGTGCCATCGGGGTCGATCATGGCGTTAATCACTAAGCAGTCGGGGAAAGAGCAAAGGGGAGGGTAGAGAAGCTGTATAAATCATGATTTTCTGCACAAGAAAATAGCTTTTCATATTTAAACTACACTAACACACATTTTTATCATTCTTATYAGAGGGCTTTTCATTACTGCAGTATCACATTAATTTTCCTTCAAACGCTAGTCTGTACACAAAGAAATGGTTTGGTCTAGATCTCTGGGCCTTGTTTCTTAGCAGCGTACTCTAAACAACATCATCTGCAACACCTCAGTGTATTTTAATTAGAGCTGGGCAAGAAAYAAATAGATTTCTCCACAGAGGTGTCTAATGATTCCTCCTGAAATATTTTAAAAGATGTATTAATATAGGGTTAAATCGGAATATCAATAATAACGGATATAGGATATTTACACCACAATGATGATTATACGTAAATATTGACTACGTAGGAATTCCACCCTCTAAATTAAACCAAGGATAAACAATAGACAAATACGGTTGTAACTTTTTAAAATAAATTAATTCTTTAAGTTGATTTTGATAAAAGGAATAGAAGACTAAATAGCACACTTTATAAAAACAACAGGTTCCTCTACGTTATATACCTAGATTAGTTTTTGCACTGAAAAGCAAATAAGTAAACTTTTAAATTTATAGGATGAGGCCTGCACAACTGCAAAGAATGAATTCAGTAAATTGAAGATGTCAATGTTCAGTCCTAAACATACATTTCATCACGTCAGATAAAGCTTTTTAGAGATCTCCCATTAATTACGGTCCTAAAATATACTGAACTGCATACTGAATATAAACGAACACACACACAAGTTGTGACAGGGGAGGTTCAGGTTAGATACCAGGAAAAATTTCTACATGGAAAGAGTAGCCAAGCATTGGAACAGGCTGCCCAGGGAAGCAGTGGAGTCACCACCCCTGCYAGTGTTCAAGAAACGTGCAGATGAGGCGCTTAGGGCAATGGATTAATGGGAAAGATGTGGAGGGGTTTACGGCTGAAGTCAATGATTGTGAAGGTCTTTTCTAATCATAAGGATTCTATGATTCTATACATGAGAAATTGGAAGTAGACAATAAAAAGAGGAAAAAACTATTTATACCTTGCAGCTGTTTCTCCACTCGTTTCAGTTCCTGTAAGATTGATGAAATTTCCTAGAAAAGAAACAAATATTCAAATGCTTAAGGACATGTGTCATTAAGAAAAGAGAGATTTGAACTGCCTGTCAAAGTTAATAATCCTTCATGAATCCTGGGCAGCAGTACTTCAGACTGGGCAGATGTGGATCTCTCTAAGAACAAGAGTTCTTCCTGACCAGCCATTTGCCCAAATCAACAAAATTTCATTCTGTCCCCTACACCCCTGCCTACGCTACCTCTCCTCACGCACAGACATCACTGTTCTGTAGAAATGAGGCTAAGTCATAGCAAGCCATTACAGGAAAGCGACAGAATAAATCCCATATTAAGGAGGTAGATGGTGATACAGAACCTTGTACAGCTTGTACAGATGCAAGTCAGAAGAGTTAGTGAGACGCGTTCAGCAGGATTTGGCCTGCAGCTGCTGGCACAGGGCCCGTGGGACCCTGCACAGCAGGGATGGCAGGTGCTTGCTGCTCTTCTAATTTGCAGATTTGCCCCCTGGGTACTGCATAACTTACTAACACGGACACGGCGAGTCAGTCAGAAGCACAAGAATCATTAAATGGACCACGTGTCAAATTATGAATATGTTAATTTTGCTGCAGAATCCTATACTGAAGAATACTGCTAACTACSACTAAAAAGCTACCAGTGGCTTTGTGTGTCCTTAAAAGCTGGGAATTAGTTTTCAAAGAAACGGATTTTAGAAATCCATTGGAAGATTTCTGTACTAATAAACTTKATGTGGGCAACCCAGAGCTTGATAATGTTGGAGTTTACAAAGTTATTTTTGAGCACATTCCACATCAACATTTTTTTTAAAATGAACTCCCTACACCAATTATATAATCATGAAATTTTAATGTATGTAATGCAATGCACATAAATGTAAAACACTAGACTGATCATATTCTGGATATGGATAGAATAAGAAAAACTTCTCATGTTATCATATTTCCAACATTAGAAACTTTCATAGGTAACTTGCTCCAAAAAACTGTCAATGTAGGTTATAACAGTGAGTTTGTAATGACTAGTTTAAAACCAAACAAAACACATCATTATTCAAGCAGAAAATACTGGTCAACTATTTAACACTATTAGGGAAAATTAATCTGGATGCATCTTATGGTGCAATAACTCACAGTTGTATAACAGAGAAGGGCTGGGCAGTTCAAGTCAATGGGAAGCTCTGCATCTGTGACAGCCAATTATCGAGACTGTGGGCAGGAATCTCCTCTCCTACCTTTCCCTCAGAAAATAAAGCTGTCTGCCCCAATTCAGCAGGGGTTATGGATGGTGCACCGAAGTTAGCACTTCAGCACAAAAATAGATTTGAAGAGTGAATTTACAGCAATACAGCTACAGGTTCTTCTCATTCACACATATCAAAATATGACTTCTTTAAAAGAAACAAAATACGTTTCTTTAAATATTAATAATCAAATGCTAAGTTAGCTTAAGACTGCCAAGCAAGTTAGTTTAAAACCAATTGAATATAAAAATGCTAATGGTTGCTCTCTTATCTTTAATTGGACTTACCGAGTTTGTGTTGGTTTGTTGTACGATTTTAAATTATTCTTTATGTAAGGAATAATTCCCCATTTAATTACTTGTGATTATTTATGCATAAGAAAGTAATGCTTACTAATTTTTAAGAAGGATTATGTTTATTCTTCAACTGTGCTGAGTATCTAGGTTTCTTTTTTCATTTAATTTTGTACTTATATAATTGAAGATAATACATTCTTCTTCTGATTATTAGGATATTAAATGAGGAGGAGGCTCATTTGACCCCAGAAAAGATAACAGTTCATACCATGCTTGATGTTTTCACAATTGGAACTTCACTTTCACCTCGCAGCTTGTTTTCAATTTCGTCCCAGTTTCTGTCCTTGTCCTTAAATAATATTCTATAAGAAAGCCAGGCAAGAACAGTTTATTTAAAATAGACAAAAAAAACCCCAAAACCCTATCACTTATACATCAGATGCAGGACAGAAGAAAACAGCCTATGAAACACTGAATAAAAATGAAATCTGAAAAAAATGACAGAATACAACCATGCAGTTTAGATTTTCAAGGAAGTATAGGCAATTTCAGCAGTTTCAATACCATTTTTGGTAGTGTCTCTTGAAAAGACACTTTAGATTCTTTCCTTCAGCTCTGAGAGAATTTTTTTTTAATCCAACTATTTTATAGGAGTCAAAGTTCCCTATTAAGGCTGCATTTTGCAACAGTCGTAAAATATAAAAGAAAAATAACACTGTTAAATAAATGCAACTCTTATATTTGTGTTTTATATTAATGAAAAATAAAATAATTTAGGAAGTTAAATAAAAATCCATTTCATAGAAGACAACTTTTCCTAATGCTTGAAAACCTTCAAAGCACAAACTACACATATATGGTTCAATGATGTGTCTTCTGTTTAAAAAAGTCATTGTTTTCATTTGCCATATYGTATACATCATTTAAGTTGCCTACAATTAGACAATTTTTTAAAAATTAATCTATGCATATTTAAGACCTGGGTATTCCTTTTTATGAGTATGTGACACTATGGAGACATAGGTAGTATATTCCAAATGTTCTACTTCTCCAATTGCTATAGTTGGATACTAACCTTGGTTGGAACTATAATTGCAGCAACCATTAATGGTTTTTCAGAGATAAAAGTATAAAAATAGCCGCAGTAAGACTGCTAAGCAAAAAAATCATTTAAAGATATGAACAAGAAGTTGCATACTTTCAAGACGTTACTAGAGTAGCTAAGGCTCAGAGCAAATAATTTTTTTCAAGGTGGAAATCCTTGATACATTGCACCTCAGCACTTCAAAGACTAAAGATTTCAAAGGAGGCTGGCAGTCTTAATGCTGCAGTTCTGTTATTCTTACTTGGTGTATGGAAAAAATCCCACTCTCAACTACTATCTTGTCAGGAAAGTCTATTTATGCATAGTTTGTACCCTGCCTCTCAGTATATGGATGCCCATGGGCAGGATACCATCCAGCAGCTGTTTTAATTGCTCTTTTCTCTTCACTCACACTTGCTTCAATATCAAAATTGAAGTATGTTTTTTATTAGATGTTTCAGTCAGTGGAAGCATTATTTAAACAACATAATACAATGGCATAAAGGCAAATGCCATCTGCAAGTGGTTTAAGTGTGTTAATATCTAAACTACAGAAAGAGTTGAGCAATGATACAGGTTGCTTTAGGGGGGATGGAAGTAAAAGTAATTGAAGCTGCAGTGCAGAAAACATTAAATTCCTTCAAACGAGCTTATGTTCTCAAGTAGTGAAATCATCTTGTTATGAATTTGATCATTAGAGCATGGCAATTGTGTTCTGAAATTGCAATTGTGTTCTGAAAGGGAGTACAAAAAATTGATTAACTATAATAATGCAAGCCTGAACACCAGATAACCTGAATGTCGGAAATGTTTGGAGTTAGCATACAGAAAAATCATATGTAGTTACCCTTTCTGTACATTAATAGCGTTTATGTCACCTTAGAAATCAGTAAGAATGTAAAACATAAGGTTGTGTTTAGCAGAAAACATCACTAGCATCACTAATAGAAGAAATCTATAAATTATTGTGACACTGTGTGTGTGTGTGTTCATTTGCCTTATTCATTTTAAATTTAAATGCTTCCACAATAGGTATGTGATTAAGGTTTTCTTCTTGTGCAAGTGGTAGATTCAGCTTTCCTATTTTTAGAGATAATGCTATTATCCTTCATACCTTCAAAGTTTTACATTTCAGAGGCCTTTTTATTTAAATTATTTTGAAAGGAAAACAGAAAACAGCATTATCATTATTACTACTATAAAGTGAGCAGAACAACTGAGTTTTGGTATTTAGAATGACTATTGCCGTTTTACAACTTTTTTTCCAGTTTTTATTTGCCTTTTATTTGCCAACATTTTTATTGTTTTCTTTTCTTTTCCTTTTTCTTTTTTTTTTTTTTTTTTCCTCCAGTTCAGGGTTTAATACATTTTAACCTTCTGAACGTTTGGATCACTATCTTCTTTGCTCTTGTTCCTCCTTATCATAGACTTTGCAGTAAAACAATATATTTAGATTTGCCTATCCTTACCTACTCTTGCTTTTCTAGTCTGCCTTTCTCAGACAAATTTTCCTAACCATTATTTGATTGTGCTCAGTCCTCATCTTTCCTTTACTGCACTTAGCAGGCCTGACAGGGAACACGAGAGACTGACAAGTTGGTACCCACAAGGACCTACATTTTGCTTGGCTGAACACGTCCCTGCCTGCTGCAAGGCAATAATGCCACCTTCATACTGTACCACACTGACAAAATCACACAGGCTGCCTCTAAAATACCAACTTACCTTTTCCTTGTACAATCTCTGAAAGTCCTGCAAGCTCATTGCAAYGTATAAAGACAGCAAAACAAACTGGGTATACAGTCTAGCAGTGGGGGAGCCACTATTAGAGGCTGCTAGGAGAGATTTGACTGAAATATGAAAGTTTCATACATGATATGAAAGTTGCAGTAATTTTAAAATATAATTTAGTTTTAAATACAGTATTGGATGAAAACCTAAGTGAATYGCACAGTAATTGATAGAGATATAATATAAAGAAGCAACGTAGCAAAACCCCAGCTATAACCACATCCTTAAGAAAAGGAGTTGGTGAAAGGAAAGATTTGGACACTTGAATCTGGGTCAAGCAGGACACCGTGCTGGCCTTGGAACAGAACAGCCTGGTCTGCACTCCAGAATCTAACAGAGAACTACAGCAGCAAAAGCTTCCTTCAGTCCTTTTTCTTAATTACATTAAAAAAATAAATAAGGTAGGAATAAAAATAAAACTCAGTGGAATTTTGACATTTTCTGTAATGAGAAAGCAAGAAATGGCAGCTCTAATCAAAGAGGGAAAGAAACAAGTCAGGCAAAAAGGTATTTCCTTCTCAACCTGATTTTCATTATTCTTTRCAACTCATTTTAATTTCTAGTAGGTGTTCTCGTCAAAAATGACTAAAAATATTTATGTCAATATTTTAGCCAAAGCAAAAATGATTTTTTTTTAGTAAAGCTAGCTATTGAAACTAAAATACTACAGGAAAAAAAAAAAATCACATTTACAGGAAGCATGTCTTTTTCTAACTGGCTCAGCTTGGAGGGATATAATTTTTAATCTATAAGATGCATTTTGTAAAAACTGTAATTGCCCTGTCTTTTTGTGAAGGAGGTTTACATGTGTAAACAATTAAATTTTAGGAAAGACTTTTAAAAGCACAAAACGTAGTCAAGTACACAACTGTTACTGGAAATTACAGGCATCTTTGAAAATTTCTCTTCCTTTTTTAGGTTCAAGTACTCTCTGGAAGAGAGACAGCTGGCAAATCTGCCAGCTTGCAAGTCTCAACTGCACCTCATCACATCTGTAWTGAGGAGATATTTTAGTTTGCTTAGCGTCAGTGAAATCAGAAGTATACCAGTCAATGCAACTTATCTTTAGAATTTAGGTTTGTTTAGCGTATGCTGGCTAACATCTTTGTTTCACCTTATCTTTGCTTTGATGCACATAGGTCGCTGGTTCTTTATATGATCCCTAAAAAATAATTCTTGACTACTGTTAACTTTTCTGATTCAAATTCCAATTATATTATGAATATTTTCCTATTATTCAAATTCATTTAAAGTAATAGGACTGTATAATTGCACCCTTTTCCATTTTGTCATTAACAAAGCAAGTCTGATCACATCCCTGAGGAAAATGGTAAATTGTTTTTTACTGATGAAAGCTTTTCCATTATATCTTGTGGATTTACACATTTAGAGTAAGCAAGTGAGATTTCATATCATATTTATAGGTGTTCTTATATTTACAATGTCATAACAGATCATATCATTACTACACTAATTATAACGTAGCTGACTGACCAACCTCTTATAAACTCAGGAAACTATAAGCCAAATATAAGCTAAAATATAGCTATTTTATAGCTATCTTGTTTCCTCAGAAAAGATATATATGCATACATTTGTTTTAAATCATCATGCTGAACTCACAGGCTTTTTTATTTTGAATAAACCGAAGCAATGTTGGCAATAAATTATAAATAAATTATGAAGAGTCCAATTAACAAGAATATCAGGACAAAAACGTAAGTAGAGTATGAATCACTTTTTTTTTTTTTTTGCTTTTGAGACACTTTACCTATCTCCCTAGAAACCTACCACAATTCAGTCAGTTAATAAGCAAGATTGTTGTACTGATAATGCAGTTCTAGCAGCAAAAAAAATCCTGGTAATCATTTCTGCATGGATTTCACAGTATTTTCCCACAGAATTGTRCTTAAAACATGAGGGTGGCATTGGTGAAAACAAGAAAATATCTGTTTGAAAATTTAACAAGTAGGTCAACTGTTATGGAAGGAAATTTGAGAGCAAAAGCTGTGAATAAGAGGTTTGACAGTGAGGGAAGGATAGACCAGAAGTGATGTTGAAAACAAAATCTTGAATCATATCACTTGATTTGAGTTGGAACAATGAACGACTARAGGAGTGCAAGGGTGAAATATTTGTGCCATGGAAATTCACTCTGCAGAAGTCTGGATAGATATAAGCAGGGCAAAATAGCGGTTCAAAATAACGGAAAATAAAAGCAAGCTTTAGAAATTGAACTCTGATGCTGTGTGGAAGAAAAAGCTTTATCACAGAATATCAAAGGGTAATAAAGCACAGACATCCAAATGCAGATGCATCTGTGTGATAAGGGCAAATGAACTCTTAAGCTTTGGGAAAGATGATGTCAAGCAGTGAAGAAAGTTAGAGGAAGACAGTACATATGCTGGAATGAATATGAAACCCAGACTTAATGGTTGTCAGCATGTATCTAGGACTTAGGACAACAGTGCTTGATGCTATTATACTGCTTTATATACATAGTTGTTCCTTCTGAAAGGTCCCACCATTAAAAAGTGTTAAAAAAAAATTCTATTGTTTTATTTACTACAGCCATTTCAAAAATTTATCAGCTGATTACTATGCTAGAAGCTTCTCAAGGTAATCATGGTGATATATGTGTCAATTAAACAGAAATGCCATGTTCTGTAAAGGTGAAAAAAGTATAGTGTGAAATTGCAGAGAAGCTGTTAAGCTTCATATAGATGGAAAGATTTTATCACCARTAGGAATTACTGCAATCATCTAGTTAAAGCTTTTCAAGACTTGAAATAAGAATTTCACATACAATGAAATAAGAATTTTATATTACAGTTGCAATCCTTCGAGGCAATAATGTGAGCTGCTGTAGCTTGTTTTATAAATTGAGTTATATTCCTAGGGCTCACTGATATCTTCAGAGGAACAGAACTATTGCTTTAAGCATGTGTGAGCAGAGGACAAAAAAAATAATTATGTGCGTGATACCAACTACTTTAATTTTTGTTGTATAGAATTTTGTTAGATCTTAACACATCTTTAAGGATTTTTTTCCTACCTTTGGCATGAAAGAAGAATGAGGCAAGATTTTTCTAAGACCACTGCTTTCCTACATTGTCTAATCATCTGTCTCCAAAACAAATCATTTTTTCAGAAGCATTTATTAAACTGCTCTTTCTTCCATTTGCTTTTTCTTCCTAAAATRGGCAATCCCTAGACCAGCTTGGTTGGTCCAGTTTTACAGTTCGGCAACATTTTAATCCTATCTTTTTAAGRAGGGAGTTCTAGGGGACTTGTATAGAGGTAGTGTGGATTTTTCAGAKCATTTATGTTGGAACAGTGTTGGACTATGATGGATATTGCTCTGCTTATGCAAATGCTGTTGATATTTATCTTCATATAATATGAAGCACAAATAATAATGGAATAACTATTCACTCCAAATGTTTTTGAACACTAAAAAAAGCCAAAGTGAACATTGCTTTCTTTAAAACAATAGTTGCTACCAATATATTTACTCTATCTGTATTCAAAATGCAACTACAACAGGTAGGAAYGTTCGTGACAGAAGAACAGTAATTACAAAGACAAAAAAACACACCTGATTTTGCCAGCTGTTTTGTCTATGGATTGTCTTATCTTGCGAGAAAATTGGAAGACTGAGGACAAAAGCAAGCTGTCCCCCATAACCTGCAATAGATTTTAATGGAAAAAAAAATATTGTTAATTCAATGGGAACTCTACAAACATTTACCTAAGTTTTGTATTTTTTTTTTAAGTTGAAAAGAATACAATTGTGTTCTAATCAATATCCTATACAAAAAAAAAAAAAAAAAGCTACTAGAATGCTACATGTAGCAAAGTACCGTGTCTGGAATATTAGCTGGGTTTACAACTGTGAAAGCTCAAAAGGGACTTGTGAAGGAAAACAAGTTGGGTACTCACTTCATCTCTGCTCCAAGTTCTTCTTCGGGTAATTGTTGGGGGATCAAGGGCGTCCGTGAGCTGAGGTCTGCCATCAGCAGGCCGACCGTTCCCCTCTGGTGGTTTGGCATGCACTAGCGGAGGGATTTTTCTAAAATTGAGACTTTCATCAAATACACGGTCAACCAACTGCRGGGAAAAGAAAGATGCAGCTTATGAAATCTGATGGATATAAGCATGATGCATCATTGGACTAATATTTTTCCATTTGAAATAGATTACAAGAACCCTATTAAATAAAAAAATTACTGTTGGTCTGATATCAAATATTGCAATCTTATGTAACAAAATCTTGTAAAAATGAWTTTTTTTWATTTTTTTTAATTCCACACACATGGCAACAGAAACTTCATGGAAATTTTGCTTATGTAGATGGCAAGTTAGTTATCTATAAAGTAGTCCTAGATTTCTTTCCATGATTAATGGAATTATCAGTCAAATTCATACAGTAGTACCATAGTTTAACTTTATCCAAACAAATTAGTCATACGGTTATAGAAACATCTATATATACAGGAAGGAGACACTGCTATGGGYAGCAGCACGTATGCACTGCACAATATTTTTTAAAGAAGAAAATAAACGTGAATTTAGTAATATGTAAGTCAGTGTGATCTAACTGGATCACGCTTCTACTTGCTAAAGTATAGCCATAAGTCTTTAATACTACTAATAATTTTTAAAAAGTCTAGGTGAATGTAGTTGTAATTCTAGTGGGTACGCAGCTCATGGATTTTTTTTTAATCACTGTTTATATCTTTTTTTCCACAGAAAATAACAGCCTTATACTAAACACAGTCAACTAATGTATTAAATAAACCTTATGTACATGAAAATGAGCAAATATAATTTGAAGGTAGCACTATGAGGGAAAAAATATAGTAAACATTTATGACAAATTAGGATGAATTGTAATATGGTAGACAGAGATGATTTAAATTCAGATCAACATATCAGRTGAAAATATTTACCAGCATTAGACCTGTGATGGTTACTAGAACAAGTTAGTCAAAATATTCATACAACAGCACACTAAAGAAAGTCAAAGAAAATAAGAACYAGCAGAAGCACAGGGCAAACTTATTTCAATGCATTTTTTGAGAATGTTATTAGAAAAGAAGATYTAAGGGTATTGTTAATACTGACTTCTAGTGTTCAGAAGAACAAATTTTCACAGCAATTGTGGAAAGAGGGGCTTTTCTGTTTGTAACAGCTATGCAAAGTATTATATGTACACATTTGTATATATTCAGGCAAATGCGCTTAGATACKCCTACCAAGTGGTATCTAAGGCTTTGGACAAGCAAGAAACAAATAGCCATTTTGTCCTATGCTTTGTGGAAAAAAAGAGACAGACAGACACYGTACATTTGGATGATCTTTTTGACAAACCGTGTTTATTAACTCATTTCTAGGTCGCTTACTTGTCAAAATGTGAAGGAATTTTAAATCAAAAGAGTATGCAGAGATCATGCATATAGGTTAGGTGAAATAACTAAAAAAAAGGCTATGCAAAATGCTAAAAGCAAAAGAAATAAAGAAAAGAAAGAACCTTATGCATTTCTCCATGAAGATCTCCTACCTCTTCTCTAGTGTCTATGGCAGAGCCAGGGGTGGTGGCAGCAGTGCTTACTGTGGTACTGGGGGCAGTGCCTGAAGAAGTCACTGAATCTATCTCTCCTGCTACATCGTTGATCTCCCGTGCGATGAGAGCCAGATCTTGACTGATCCTAGTAATAAAGACAGTGTTAAATTCCCCCCTGCACATAATTCCAGAGCAGCAGAGTGCAGCCTACAGCCTTTGGGCTTCTGTGTTCTAGCTCTTGATCATGATTGTTCTACGATAATGGGTATGTCATTATAAATTCAAAATCTGATCACAAAATCTTAGTAAAATGTATCTGGAACTTTTAGACAGAGCTTCCKTCTTTCCTTTGTGGTGTTCCCAAGTAGAGGTATGTGCAACATGGGCAGTAAGTGCAACATTTGAAATGTATTGGAATTACTGTGAACATATTGCACAGATGATCTGCATATATGCAGTGAAGCTGACACGTACAGCATATCTTAGATTTAATACAGATATTATCTGTTCCATTACAGGTATTATAGCTGTACTATAGTTAACCTACTTATAAAGAATTTCTCCAGAACTTCTGGTCCTCCAGCAGGCCTGCAGCTTGCTCAGAACAAGCTGCTTGTAGGCCTGAATTTCCAAACAAATACTCCAATGCTCAAAACTGATCAAGGCACACATTCCTGTTAGGACAGGACATGCCTACCTGGATATGACAGCACGAGCKCATCTCGCTTCCCAGTCAAAGACTCCTGAGACTCACTGCTCTTTGAAGTGCTCTGAACTGCTGTCTTTCTTTGCAGTTGCTCCTCTGCAGCTTTTCCTTTTCTGCTTGTGCATGGCACCACAAAATAACTGCTCAAGCTTTAATCTGCTTGGCAGCAGACAAGCCCTGAAGAGAGCTTGCCTACCTCAGCAGAGGTGTGAAAAGGAAATGCTTGGTGGACCGCTCTAAAACCTTTGAGTAGYAGCCTTTGAGCTGCTACTACACCCACCACTAACTAAAGTAGCCTGAATCTCCAGCTTAGAATGTTTTTGGAAGCAGCAGTTTGGAAGATCTGGAAAAAATCTAGGAGCTGTGCAGTGAGGTTACACTCGGCACTGGCTGCTGCTTAGTTTGGGCTGTGGCTCCTTCCACTATTTTGAAACTGCCTCTGTCTTCAAGCCAAAATAAGTGGACGCTACTGAGCTAGAGATGGAGTTTAAGACTGACAGTCTAGAAAGACAAAACATAACTATAGAAATTTTCAGTCAACTTTCAGCACTGGATTTTGTAACTAAGCACTAGCAGAGCGATAAAGCACTACCTTGTGTGGCATGAATAAACCCACAATCCGAATATGGCAGTGGAATCCATACTCTGCAATTACCTGCAATCACTCAAAACATTATTTCTGAATTCACACAATGAAAGACTGGAACAGTAAAGTAAAAACAGGTTAATTATTCATAAATTATTTATAAAGTATGCTATGTGTCTATAACTATCTTAACAAATTAAGCCTAATTACTACATTGCTTGTGGGTCATTTTTTCTGTGTTTCATGTTCTTATTCATGTGCACTGTTAAACCTGCAAGTTGAGCTAGTATTCAGTGTTAAACTACTGCAATTACCTCTTCTTTTTCAGAAAGCCACATCAATTTTTAAAGACAGAGAATAAAAGGCATGCTATCAAATGTCTGAACTTCTGGGACAAGTTTTGGTATTTAACRATCACAAGGAAGCAGAACATAAGCAGTGAAAGCACATTTCTCCACCAAGAGCATTCAAGCAAATTCTGTAACATTTCAGCATTTCAGTCTACATAGAAATCAAATGAATCCTGAAAATTTCATAAGAAAACAATTCTAACATGAGTGGCAAACAATTAATTTCTTAGACAAACACCACGGCAAGCACTAGTCATGTGAACAAATGTGAAATTGGTTTCAAATTCAAACAAAAGAACCATGATAAGAAGAGTCAGTTACTTGACTGCAGAACTGACTACCTTTGCTAGGGTTCATTTGAAGCGCAGTGCTAGTGGCAGTAACCAAGGAATTGCGACCCTAGCTCAGGCACTTGCAACAGCAGAAACTACTTTTTGATGAACACATAGGAATTAAATTAGAAAATACTTAACATGAAGTAATATCTAAATAAACTAAAAAYTAAAGTGAGAACAGTCTTTCATATTGACAAAAATTACTTCTCGCTCACCTATACATCGGTCTGAAATTTTACCTCAATAGCAACAGAAAGTCAGTGCAAAACCAGGCACTTCTGTCTCCTGAAACAGACTGTTRGAGACCAAGACTCCTACACAAAGCACATCTGTAAGTCTTACTAACATGACCAGAAGTTTCTATTCTGAGATTTAGCTATCAGCAATGACTGTCATATTCCATTAGCAAATGACATGCTGGTAACATGAGTGTGTTGCCAATCTCTCACAAAATTATCCTTTGAGCTAGGACGGCAAATGGAAACTCTAAGTAGAATGATATAGAAAAGCCAGCAGCTCGCTTCCCCCCCCACAACCACGGGGATACACATCTTTGCTATTTTAGAGGCACTCCTTTGAAACCAACCTTGCAATTTCTTCGCGATGAGCAGTCCAGTCACGAATGTAGTCTTCCTGTTCCTTTATTCTGTGCTTGAATGTATTGCTACTTTGAGCTGCTGTCCCAGTGCTCTGCAGTCGTGTGGTTTTCAGGGCTGGAGAGGTACGTAGACGGGTATGTTTAGGGGAATTACGGTTTGATCCAAATTCATCTTCTGAGGTGGAAGCATAATCTGTAGGAAAGCGCCTCCATCTTGCACTTACTAAATTAGTTTAATTATTAAAAAAGAATTATTATAGGATCTCTTAAAAGAAATAGCAAAGTTATATCAGCAATACCACAGAAATAAGCAGCTATTCATTATCAATCCCCAGACACCTTACAGAAGTTTTGACTACATCTTAAAAAGAAAGCTACAAAATTTGTGTTAAATAATAAATATTGATTAATAAAACATAAAACGATGCTCTTTGTATAATGATGAGTGAGAAATGAGGTAAAAGTCAGTAATTGCATATAAGCTCAGGCAAAGTGTATTTACAAAACAAGGGCCCAATTCATTAACATTTAAGTATAAAGTCAGATAGCACTTTTTCTGCAGATTTTTTCCCCAAGTTACATTCCAGATTTAAGTGATGCACACAGAACTGAAAAGGCATGAAGGAAGGAGTAAGCTGGCACCAATTCTTGACCACATGCTTACATAAAGCRAGCATAAAACTTTTAGAGGATACATAATGCATTTAATACAGAAAAAAATAAGCACTATCGTGTTTCAAAAATGAGGAGTACACCTACAAAAACATCAGTGCAAAAAACATACACAGCCTCATACACAGCGTATAAAATACATAAAACATACACAGCCATGTTGCCAGAGGTGGAGAGAAGTATAAGTGAACTAAAAAGAAGCAGGAGGCTCTCCTTGCCCTACGAGTTACTACTRAAGACTAGGAAAAGTGTTTCAGAAGAGCTGACCTCAGTGGGCTTACATATCAGTGGTCATAGAGAAGTGCTCATCACTACAACTTGTGAAATACCTGCAAAACTCACTGTTATTCATTAGGCTCTACTGCAGACATTTAAAAAAAAATGTGTATGTTCACCTTTTGGTGGTTTTTTTATCATATGAGTAAGAAAAAAGCAAGAAGTAAAAATGATTCTTTCTGAACCATTTTTTAAAAAAGTGTATATCAATGTAAATTTAGGTAGCAAAATCTGAAAGTTACTTCAATTTTAGAAAATATTTCTGTAATGCATAGAAATTAGAGTATGTACAACAAAACAGTGGTGTACAAGCTTACAACCCTTCTCATAAATAATGCTTTTCAAATGGCTAGAAACAAAAATATGCTTTTGCATTTTTTTTCAGGTTTAAATATAAGCCTAATTTGAAGTACGTGGGCTTCAAACCATGTCCAATTCTACTAATGTTTTCTCAATAATCTAACTTCAATAATTTAACTGAAGAAAAGCAAAATGTCTCTCCATTCAGTTACTATTCTTTTTTAAACATTTCAAACATGTTTTGATCGTGGGGAAGTAGAACATAAGCAGAAAAAGCACATTTCCCCACCAATAGCATGCACGCAATGTATGACCGAAGTCCAGAGTACTTTATGAGTTGGGCCCCCCCATTTATCAACCATTTTTTGTTAAAAATCTTTGTCCCAATTCCAATTAAATCCATCAAAGTAATTACGAAATTCATCTTAACTTCTCTCATTTGAGCTAGTCCAGAAACTCAACACTGTACAATGAGCATATGTAGTCATATATTTAAAAACTAAAGATTGAATGAGAAGTGAAATATCAGAAACAGATTTGATTTCTAGTACTCTACCACTGTAAGTTTCAAGAGCAGGATCTGGGTCTGGGAGAAGCTTGGATTTCTCTGTGTACAAAATAGTGTTTTATCATGTTAATTCTTATTAAAACATTCAAATTTGAAATATTTGCTTAATTAAAATCTATTGCTGAGATTAGTGTTAAACCCCCTCTTTCATACAGAATTCCCCCACACTTCTCGGGAAAAGTTTTTTTAAGTTATACATTCATTCAAAATCAATTAATTTTACAAAATCAGAAAGAATCTATTTATCTAAATGAAATGATATCAATCTAAATGAAATGATATCAATAACAATTAACTACACAGTGCCATAAAGCCTCTCTCAATTTTTAAGGTCATTAAGATTTTACACCACCTTAGAATGGCGTTTGCTTACATGTTAAAAACAGGTGGCTCATTAACATGGGAAAAAAATTGAGAGAGTGAACAGTAAAAATCTCCAAGTTGTAGGATTTATGACAAGCAATAACCAAGCGTGTTTTGCATACAGCTAGCTATATATTTGCACTTTTATGTTTTTAAGACAAGTTCTGAGTTAAGCAGCCCACAAATGTGATTATAGCTTTCAGAAATCTGCATAAATCCAGCAAGCAGCTTGGGCATCTGGGGCACCAAAGACTGTAAATATCAGAAACGATTGCCAGAAAAATCTCCCRGACCTGGCACCTAAACTGGTAAGCAGCCTGCTTGAAGTACCACGTGTGGACAACTTAAGGGAGCAAGTTTAGCAGCTTGCTCATGATATCTCTCTTTTAAGACTTCAGGATGGACTTTACTCAGCATATCCTTTGTAAAATACTCTCCTTTCATTGATGTATTGCTTTCTCAAGCTTCATATATTCCAAGGATCCTGAAATTTTATGCTCTATATTGCAACAGCACTAAAGATAACAGCATTAGTAGTAATGCTTGTCATGCTTGTTTTCTCTCCTTGCTCAAACCCTCGAATTCTCTCAGAGATATCTCGACAGCTTCTCTGAACCTGTCCTCTACTTATTKGCAATGACAACTAGGTCAGCAAGGCAGCCAAGCGGCTGAGGGCTTGTCAACTAGTTGCTTAATGGGTTCTCTCTGCTGTGAATTAATGCTTCATTTCTACATTTGCAGCTTAATGCTTTTTGCCATTGTTTGATTCACAAATTTCTAAAACAAACAAACAAACAAACAAAAAAACAAACAAACAAAAAAAAAAAAAAACAGGAAAATCTGCCTCTAAAACAAACTTGCTTAAAGCCTGATCTGAAACCTCTTGTTCCTTTTCCCAATACATAGCTCTTCCCAAAACAGCATCTTCAATTTTCCTTCACAGCTGCAAGAAAAGGTCATCTGCCTTTTGTTTTATTGGTGAAACTCTGCAGCTAAAAATGATTCAGAGACTTGATTAAATCTTTCATTGTTTGGATTAAATCTGTAAAACTATTAATCCTGCTTCTCATGTTTTTACAGTGTTGTCAGTTATCAAGCCTCCTACCACAGAAACACCCTGATAATTACTTTAATGCTGGTAATTCTCATCCACGATGTGCCATTTATCTACTTGCCCCTTCATTTAAAAGCAAGCAGTATTTAACAGCACCAAGGCTTAAAAAAATCCTTGAAATTATGGACTTGCTGACAGCTCTGACAATTTTAATGCTACTACTTTACAATTCATCTACATGAAATACATGGCAGTAAAAAATCCCCAAACTAGATTCTTCTTTTCTCTTTTTTCCTTTTATAGGCACATATGACTAAATGTAAAAAAAAAAAATGCTGGTAGTATTAAGCAGAGATCTAAAATACTGAAACATTAAGTGGACTCTGGTTGAGAAGGCCTATGGAATAATCCTAAATTAGCTCTTAACCATTTTTTCAGGTAAAATAAAAAAAAAGCTGTGTTATTGGCAATGACTATTCATTTTCCAGTCAAGGGAAACATGAAAACAAGTCATATTTATCTTAAGTCTGCCCCCAAACAAAGCAGAGACATTTTTTCCCTCAGTCACTTCATTAGCAGCTTCCAAAAGTACTGCAGTTTAAGTAGCAGAAAGAAGTTGAAAGAAGTTGCTATTAAGGTGATATTCTACAAAGCAAAAGTAAGCTCAGGAATTCTTTGGGTCCCAAATTTGTGTTGAATTACTTTTTAGTATTTTGCCTAATAATAACATGATATTCAAAGATATTTTACATATGCTTATGTGGAAACAAACTAATAAAAGGTATTCTTAGTAGCTTTTTCTTTCCTTTTTTGTCTTTACAGTGAAATATGCTTCTCCCACATTTTGGTATATAAACTGATAAAACTTTTCATAAAGGAAGCTATTTCTACTGCAGATTCTTTAAACAATGGTGTTTCCAGGATAGCTAGCTATGTTAGGATAGGTCATGAAAAGACAGTATCTTTTTTCTCTAGAAAACAGAGTGTTTTATACACGCCACCTTAAATTTGAGTTTGCAGGTAAATCAGAAACAAAAATGCAGGTAAATCAGAAACAAAAACATTCCACAGAGCAGAAGTGGCAAAATATTTCCATGTCACAAACATGGAGAACTTCAGAAGGCACAGGCTGCGAGAGCACAAAGCTCCAAATCCACATACAGTTTTGTGAAAAAATAACTAAAAAAAAGCAGCCAAGTAACATCCAAGTTTTACCTTCTCTGAAATTAACAGCATTAGAATGTGAACTAGTGTTAATTATTAAATTCAACTTATAAAATCAATCTTTACTGACACTCTTCCCTGACCTAATGTTGCCACCTTTCAGACTACAAATAGCAATTTTCATCTCTGATCAAAAACATTCTAGCTTTTCCTGTAAGAGATCTTAGCATTCTCTCTGAAGCTTCTCACTTTCTTGTGTCTTTGCAGACACTTGTTATAATACTACAATAGATACAATTTCATAGTTCAATAAATATCTCCTTGTATCTCCTCAGAAATKTCCATTTTGCTGATCGGTTATGCAGCCCATGGCTATTTGCCTGGGAAAGATGGCTAACAATCCTATAAAAGGACATATAGGATACACAAGCAACAAATGAGCAACAGCCCTGCTGCAAACGCACACAGCAGAGATGCTTATATCAGCCAAGAATGAGAAGCTGTAAAACACAATATATAGCTTTGGTGGCAATACATTTTATTGGAAGAAAGCTATTCCTTTTCTTACCCCCTTGGATTGTGGTTTACCTCTATAATGCAAGTAAAGACATTTCTGCTCTATTTTTGTGCCATGCAAATCAGCACTACTACATTCTTTGCTTTGATTTAAAAAGGAAAAAAAAAAAAAAAGATTCCCAAAGGATTAACATTATTCCTGTTTGCAATTTTAAACGTGAAAGATCCATAAGTCTTGTCGATGAAGTTGCCTCCTTTCCCTCCAAAAAAATACTGCTTTAACAAAACTCAGTGAATGCTTCATAAACACTGTTCCTTAAAAGCACTTTAARAAATTACCTATTACTTTATGAAACTGTTTCAAATAATCTCACGTACCTGAAGGAGAATTATGAGCTGAAGCCAGAGATTTGGATTTTGAATCTGAAAGTCGAGAAATACTATTAGCTCGAGTTCTAGCAGAAACTTTACTACCATCTCCCGCTGAAGTTAATCTTGCGCCACTTCTGATGATAGCTTCAGGGGTACGAGATGAGGCTGTGCTTCTAGTTAACGTCGCTTCAGAATCACTCCGTGCAGATAAAGAGCCAAGCCGAGTTCTACGAGGCTGAGCGAGCAAGTCTATTCTGGAAATACTTCTCCTCCCAGATGGAGGCTTTGATGTAGAACTTGTAGTGGACACTTCGGAAGCCACAGAGGCTTTATCTGCATCAGCGAGTTCGCTATCTGAGGCTTCACCAAGCCGCGCTCTGCGCAAAAGAGAAGTCCTTGTAGGACGAGGTCTTGGAAGGGTGGTAGATTTACTGGATTGCCCAGCTGTTACAGGAGAGGTTTTTGATTTAGCTGACTTTCCTTCCATTTTGGAATGTAAAAGTTCATCTGCAGAGGCAAAAGGAACTCTTCCATGTGATTTGCCAGAGTAAGTTTCCTGGTCAGAGGATAAGATATCAGAAATAGCAGAATGAGGTACACTAGATGTTTGGTCATCATCTGTCAAATCCACTGAAGGTTGTCTCATTCTTCCACTGGATTGCACTGGTTTCCGAGCATCAGCTCTAGACCCACTATCCGAAGATCGACTTTTAGTTTTCTTTTCTACCTTCTCTCTAGCACTTGTTGTAGACTTTAAAACATCCTTTGAAGGGGAACCAGAAGAACATCTATCTTTATATAAAGTCGTAAAGCTCTTCCGCTTCTGTGTGGATTTTCTTTCAGTGTCACCAGTAACCAGGCTGATTGTGCTGGCTGTGTCTACATCTGATTCTGGTGATATGGAATTATCTCTGTTATAGCTAGGAGTCTCAGGACCTTCATCAGTTTTATTTTCTTCACGCAATTTAGCTTCAAGGAAAGCCATTACAGCCTCTGTGTCTTTCAAAATGAGTGTTGTATCTATACTAGAGTCAGTGTCCATGGAGTCGCTTCTCTCACGTATTCTGTTTGCAGGCGTTAGAGGAACAGGAGGTACACTTTGCTTATTAATGTGAGGAATAAGTTCTATAGGTATATTTGTGCTAGGCTTATCTATAGTAAAGCTACCTTGCCTCACTAATGGTTTTGAGGATTCCTTTTTTTCTCCTCCAGATGTTTTAGGACTTTGTCCTTTATTAAAGTCTTCGTTTTTCCTTCTTTTCACCTCATTCTGCACCAACTTCRTTTCTGCTTTATCGGTAGCATGTCCAGGAGTTTTGTCTTGATTATCCAACATTTTGTGTGATACAGCAATTTCCTCCCTAGCTTTCTCAGCCTGGTTTGCAACAGATTTTGAAGATTGCTTTGTGGGTGTCCAATGTCCTTGTTCCTTCCTTTCTTGTTGCTGAATTTTTGCTAACGCTTGCTTTACAACGGAAGTTTCTTTGCCAGTTTCAGCTCTCTCTTTACTAGAAGAGCAGCTGCTGGGGAAAGAAAAAACTTTYTCTCCAGCAGCCTTGGGTGAAAGACCATTCACTGTTCTGCTTGCCTTTGCCATACTTCTGCCATCAGGATCCAGGGTACGAGTTGGAGTTTCTTTTTCCTGAAGTTCAGTGTCTTGCTTTTCACCTATCTCTGATCTTTGATGAGAGGTAGTTTTTACTTTTGACGTTTCATTCACTTTCTCCTCTTTAGGAAGCTGTGGAAGTGTCCTCCTTTTTCGCTCACCATGACCAGTCATAGAAGCAGCTGAACCAGTGCTTTTAACTGAAATACCAGATTCACTGATGTCKGTGTCTAAAAAGTGAAAAGAAATACAAAGCATTAAATATAAACAATAAATTTCTAAGATTACATAAAACTAGTAACATAAAGTCAAAGAGAACTGATAAAAGATAAATATATGTCAAGATCTATGATTATTATRTGATCATATTATATATAACTGTATATTATAGATACTATTATTATTATATGACAAACAGAATAGATAAATATATGTTAAGAAAGGTTTGATAAGTTCCCAAAATCTTTGGTGCTGGATATTTGACTATCCCTAGAAATGATTTTAGTTCATAACTTTCTAGATTTTTTCCCCTAAACTTTAATCTGAGCTTGATTTTTTCAATTTAACCCATAACTACTTGTCTTATTAAGTATGATTTCTTCTTTACAGGTCATTATTATAGAGCTGAAAATATGTTTGTGAATTAGATTAGCTACCTCCAAACTATGGAGGTATAATACAGCTATTACTATAAATAATACAGCTAATTACCCTCAACTTCATTTTGCCATTAAAATAATTATGTAACAAAGCAACAAAGACTTATGTACTAATGTAATAATTTTAGAACAAGTATTAGAGATAATACATGATATTAGAGAGATTGCATAGATTAAAAAAACATATCTTATTAGAGCTAGAATATAAAAATTGAAAGTGTCATAGAAAGGAGGTTTATTCTATACAAACTCATTACAACACAAGCGCTAAATATATAGCTTGTGTCCCCCGAACAACATTTAAAGGTTAGCAATAAAATYACAGCAATACAACATTTGCCTTTCACCACAAAGACCCAACCAGGCTAGAAAAACCTGCTTCCTAGACACAGAAAGTGTAGGAAGAATAATTTCAGAAGTAGTGTAAAAATGCAGAGACAGAACAGACCCTCCTCTTGCTCTGCCACAAACAGACCTGCTTTCTTCCCAAGTGTGAACAATTTGGGTTGAGATTAAGTAAGGGTGCATTTGTGCAGCATTTGGTTAATTACTACCTTGCAGAGACTCTGTGATTGCAAATGGGGAAAGGGGAGGTTTTATGAACATCTGCACAGGTACAATGTCAATTTTCTCTGCTTCATTCTAATGTTAGTATATATACTACATAATACAGGCTATAGTTGTTCTCAGAAAGTTTTCAAGGACAAAATTTCAAGTTCAAAAGAACATGAGCTACTTGAAATAAGCTGTCCCTGAAAACAAACTCTTTTAGCCAACAGAGCACAACAGGACTGTATATATGAACCTAATGTTTTTGTGCTCCCACAGTAGCTTGAAATAAGTGCACAACAAATCATCCATGAGTATCAGAATGATATTGTAATAGGAAGAGAAAAACAAGTTTTACATTCACAGACACATTTAAAAATTCCAGTTACTTAATAGAGTTAAGTTCCCTCTCCTTTGCACTTTCTCCTTCAACAGTTCAATCTTGTCTGACCAGGGGGTTTCAGCCTATCCCTTGAAGACTCCTCCTCAAGGAAGTAGCTGCAGTGCCAGGGGACACTGTGACATAGCTTGTAGCAGGACTGAGAAGTGCTACTCATGAAGACAAACCTTACTATGGGTACTGCTGTACAGAGCGCAAAAAGAATGATTTTACGCCACATAAAGAAGGAAATGTATAGAGATATAAACATATGGAAAGTATATAGAAAGTGTCAAACAAATGCAATGTTTCTAAAGCATTTTCATCAACTTCTCTATGGMTGTGGAATGCTCTTTAGGTAAAAGATATGGACACTTAAAGTGTTGTAATAAATACTTAACAGTGAATAGTCCCATTTTTGAAACATACTGGTAATTACTCTCCTTGCCTATTTAATATGAACATACACCAGCTGTGTCATCAGAAACAAGCCTTTATGCAGAGATAAACACTGTCTGTTTGGGTGGAACACAATTTCTTTTGCAAGTTAATTTGCCTGATTCTTTTTTTCTGCAGTGTGGATATACATACTAATACATTTTGTCCATTCACTTTTCCATGAGAGAAGTTTATATRGTGCAACATAAAAAAAAATATTCTTTGGAATCCACTCTAAGTAGTAAAATGAGACTCAAGCTGAAGTTATTTTATTGCTTACTTTATTAAATGGTCTCAACTTCTAGATTCCTAAAACCATGTGAAATTGCTGCAAAGAATAAATGATGAGAAAAATAGCTGTATTTAATAAAAGCATTTGTAGGAATGCTTACATATACCATTCATCTGCTGAATACAATCCTGAATATACATTCAGTCATTAATCAATACATARTTTTCCTTTTGGAATAAATTCCAAATAACGCTTCCGATTCTTTTTTGTCRTTGTTGCTGTTTATGTAAAAGTAAAGAAAATAAAGTAGTAAAAAAAAAGTTCAAGTCTAGAAATGATTTGTGCTCTGTCTTCCTTTTCTTGTGTCTGAACAATACACAGAATTAGAAGTTAGGTTTTTTTCTGAAGAGGCATGGCTTTTTTTGAGGAAAGAACAAATGATTTCTGAGGGCAAAAAAGTAAATTTTTTTTGGTTACATTAGCCACAACTAAATTAAGAATGRTCTTTTCCAACCATAATGATCCCAATACAAGCAGGGGGAATTTGAAAAAAACAAAACAAAACAAAAAAMCCACACACACCTATGAGATCCTACGAGATTCAAGATTTCAAGATTAAGCAGTTCARGCTAGGTTTCAGTTCATCTAGCCCAGAGAGAAACAAAGTTACCTAAACGTTCCAGCAAATCTAACATTAAGGTAAAAAAACATGGACTTGATATTGGCTTTTTGCTTTTTTTATATTTCATGTTGAATGAATGAACRCTCCGGAGAAAAATACTGTATTGAGTAGTAGGTATCTTCAGTTTGTTCTGCAGGCCTGACTGCTGCGCAGAGCACTGTGATTTGGTTACTAGCCTAAAGAGGGAGAGAATCCCAGGATTCCACTCTGGCAGTTGGAAAGACTTGGTCTTATCAGTTGAAATTGCAGTCTTCCGAGAGACTGAATTAAAGGTCAAAGATGTTGCTTGCTCTGAAATTGCATCAGACATGGATTCTTGACAATCTGAAGAAAATCAGCAGCTATAACAAAGAAAAAAGCAGAGAACATTACACTCTCATGAAAAAGTATAAACTAAGAAGTTGCTATAGGCTGGAGGAAAAGAATGTTATACTCACCAGTGTCTAACAGGAGGTTATTGGACCTGTTGTGTAGATGGTAGTAAGTCTTCAAAAATGATGTATGTAGAAAAGCATTTTTACTTCTTTTTTTTTTTTTTTTTTTTTTT